>NC_142346.1:7165000-7462500 GCF_054954075.1 Amborella trichopoda
TATTTTCAAAAGTCCTAATCTTTTTGAATTTCTATTTTATTTAGGAAACTTATCAATAAAATCCCAATATCAATCCGAATCCCACATAAATATGAGATTTTTTTATGTGAGTGATTTTGGATATCACCATATCCAACAATTTCGGGCTTGATATCAAAATCATCTGCTCACCATGTTAACATCCACTTGATAACGTTATGAATTCTTCATCTATGCCAAATAAATTCCTTCATTATTCTTACTGAAAATATTGTGCTTGTCATCATATTTTTCCACTTTTGTGCTTTTCTTTAACTGAATACACAAACCCTATCCTGGTACTAAACCATACGCTCTGATACTACTTCTTAAGAATTAAAAACCCTTTTAGATGCAAAATCAGGAATCCGAAAAAATGGATACCACCAAAATCGTGTACTTAACCTGCTACAAACAAAATAAGCAAGGTAGAAACTATAATGCGAGAAATAAAACATAAGACACACACACCACAAGAGCACATGGATTTATGTGATTTGTTTCAAAATGGTTACGTCCACGAGTATAGAAAACTGAAATCCATTATACCAATGAAAATTACATCACATATTTTGAGATAAAAAGTTGCCTCTTTAACCCTGGACAAAGCTTAGTCAAGCAAATCCTTTTAGATCAGCTCTCTCGACCAATATCACATGTCGATCTCAAGCAAAGCCCAGTCAAGCAAACCCTTTTAGATCAGCTCTCTCGACCAATATCACATGTCGATCTCAAGAAAAACCCAATCAAGCAAACTCGTTTCTTGATTTAGTGAATGACATGCTCATAACCACCCGATTTAAAATCTAAAAAATAAGAGCGATTGTGACCTCCTTGTGCTAAAAGTAAATAGACTCTTTGTATACTTCTCCATTGTTTAATATTCTATTGCACCAACAAAACATTCTTCTCCGTTCTAAGAGACTCTCCTTCCTCCTTGCCATATGTAGTGACTATGTTTCTCTCCTCTTTCCCACTACTGCTGCAAGAGTTGCACCCTCTCTCCAATTTGTTGTTGGCTGCCTTTGCATGCCCAAGTTTGCAGATCTCCATGGCCAATTGTGGAGGGAAAAAGGGATGAAATAGCCACTGATCAGTATAATAAAAGTGTGATTCACAAGGCATCCTCATTCTAGGAGTTTTGAATATTAGTCAAGCCATACTGTCAAATTAGTTCATCAAATGCGAATAATCAAGCGTCTCATGGTATGTGTAAGGAATAACAAATTGCCAGTTCATTTAATGATGTAGATTTAGGGATCCACAAAATAACAGAACCATGTTTGAAACTACCCTTCAAGTTTGCTTGAACAAAATGAGACTTCAAACAAAATTGAGAAAAAAGGACTAAAGTGAATGAAGAACAATGCAAAACCTATTTTGGTTTGATCCACAAATAGCTACTAAAACCTTTAGAAAACATTCCATAGATTAAATGAGGGCAAATTTCCAAAAGTAGGTGCAGCACAACAGAATGGGGCATGAAGACTATTCGAGTGACAGTACTGAGTCTACTGACTATGAAAAAACTTAGGGCGGCAATTCTACACCAGATGTGCCAGACAGCACACATGCAAAATCTGGAAATGAAACAATACTTCTAATGACCCCAAAAAGTTGAGAAGGTGCTTGCATGCTGCCTACTACATATAACACCAAATAGAATATCTAAAGATCAGTTGGATCAAGAAGAATGGAGACAAGAAGATTGGAAATAGCTAACTTTTGCCTCTGGTCAAAGATTGAATATAGTTTCTAGTGTCAGATCTTTTATCTCAAGGCAAGTTTTGAGGAGTAATATCAAATGTTACTTGACTTCATTGTACATTAATATGACATTGGATGTCATTGAGAATTTATTTGGGGAGACCTTGATCTTGATTTGAGTTCGTAATGCAACAATTTTGGATTCACTGATATGAAAACAAAGAGAAAATAGGAAACTCGTTGATCTTGAAACCGAGAGCAATAAATTCTCCTCTTAGTTCGCGTATCATACTTCTTCTTGACATTTGCTTTCATGACTGTCCTTGCCACTAAAAGAAAATATTTTGGAACTTGAATTATGTTCATTTCAAAAGCTGAATTCCAAGTTTTTATCTCTACCACAATTTTCCATGATATTGGACATCGTAGAGCACTATGATGCAGTTTCTTTTCCTTATCTATATTGACACTCATTCTAAAATTATTGACAACAAAGTTTGTGCACTCGAAATAAATCTTCTAGCAACAATGTGATGGAAAATGGTAAAATAGATTTAATTCTTTAAAGAATACTAATGATTTTAGATGTTGAACTGCACAAACTTATAGGTTCCAAGTTTTCCAGTCTATTAGTACCACTAAGTATATTTATAATAAATAAGGGAAAATATATAATGATATCATTTACCTTTGGTACAAGGTGGTCACAATTAATCTTGACTCTTACATGTAAAATTGGGGGACTGTATTTATTTCATTGTCCAAGTTCAAAGTTCAAAGAAATTTTCTGGAAACTTTGTGACACTCATCGAATAGTTGGAAGTAATGGCAACCTCCCAGTACCAAAGGTAAATGGTTTCATTGTATACAATCCCTTGTAATATTCACCAACAATTCCCGAATTTCATGACAAACTAGCTATAATTGCCTAAGGAATTTAGTAACGAGTTCCACCAATTTGAACTTCCCTCCAAATTTAGCCTTTCCAAACTGACAGATTCACTAGCTTCTGCATATTATCTCATCTTCAATCATTATACTTGTGGCATACATCTTCAATCTATAAGTAGCAGATTTGTATGGACAAGAAAATGCTGGTCCATCAAATATATGGTTTGGCAACCAGAACAAGGTGTTCTTTTCTATACATTGTTATACCAAATACTTTTGTCAAGTCTATGTCATTGGGTCTCACTCCAGAGGGAAGTTCCCAGTTGAAATAGTAAAGGAGATTGACAAGGGCAAGCTCCACTGTGGACACTGCAAATGTAATGGCAAGGCAGCTACGGTGACCTGAACCAAATGGTATTAACTCAAAGTCTTGGCCTTTAAAGTCAATCCCACTATTCATAAACCTCTCAGGCCTAACTTCTTAAGGGTCTTCCCAAAATTCTGGATGCCTTCCAATCGACCAAGCATTGATGAAGAAACGCGTCTTAGCTGGAACATCGTTCCCATCAATCTTGACATCTTCCATGGATTCATGAGGAAGCAACACAATGACAGGTGGGTGCAACCTGAAGATCTCCTCTATCACTGCTCTCAGGTAGTTTAGCTCTTGCAAATCACTCTCTTCAATTTGATCTTTACATCCAATTTTGCTCCTTATATGGTCTTGAGCTTTTTTCATTACTCTTGGGTTCAGGATGAGCTCGGTAATGCCCCAATCGAGGGTTGCAAGTGTCGTGTCGGTACCCGCTGCGAAAATGTCCTAAATTGAATATCACGACCATCAGTTATGAAAAGTTACTCTCTTTCACAGCAGTGCCCAAAAGTGCATTGGCATGGTTGAAGGAAATGCTAATTCAAATGCTATAAAATGTGAAACAGAAAGAAGGAAGACCCATTAAAAATGAACATACCGTCCAATCCAGCTTTGCCAGACACAAATCTACCAAAAGCATGATAGAGTGCTTCCCCGTCTTATGTACATGAAATTATTATTTGTCAAGTCAGTAAACCCTTCACTAATGGTGCAACAGAGATCACAATTCACATCGAACTACGAATAGGGTTGGGGGGCATCGATGGTTAGGGGAACAAATTCCTTTCAGTTTTTGTTAAAAGTAAAATATAACAAGAAATTAGACTCTACTAAATATCTGACCAGGATTGTTCTTGTGAGAGTTTGAAAAATAGTCGATTTGGGTCAGAATCGGTCGATCCGACCTGGGAATCGGCAAAGCAGTGCTAGTTTCTTTTAATATCGAGCACCGATCAGTTCTCGAGAGTAATCAGGTATTACTTCGGAGCCCTTTGGTAGGTGGCTCCGGCATTTTGAGACCGAAAGACATCACTATATAGCAAAAAACCCCTTTGAGAGTCAAGAAGGTAGTAGACTCTGCATCTTCTGGTGCCATCCTTATCTGGTTATACCCCGAATAACCATCCATAAAGGAAAATGCTTGACAATTGGCTGTCAAATCAATCAGTAATTCGGTGAAGGGAATTGGGAAGTCATCCTTAGGACAAGTTGCATTCAAGTCACGAAAGTCAATATAGACCTTGATCTGACTATTCTTCTTCTAGACTGGCACAATATTAGCTAGCCATTTTGGGTATTTGACTTCTCTTATGAAATTTGTTGTCTTAAGCTCATTGAGCTCTGCTTCAATCTGAATTTTCAAATTAGCTTGGAACCTTCTTGATTTCTACTTGACAGGCTTAAAGGATGGGTCAATTCCCAACCTATGAACAACGACTTGAAGATCAAGACTAGGCATCTCATGATAATACCAGGCAAAGATATCTCGATTGGCTTGCAATAATTTAGCGTACTCCTTCTCTTCAGGAGACATAATAGCTGAGATGAAAGTGGGTCTTCGGTCAACATCATCGTCCAAGTTCATCTTTTCTAAATCATCTGTTGTGGCTTGACCACCATCTTCCAAGACCTCTAGTGCTTTCTCTATTTCTTCCTCATCAAGGGGTATAGAATCAGAAGTCTGTTAATCCACTTCAAGCACTTCATCCTCTCGCTCTACAGGCAATGATCTTTCTTTTGTCTCTTTTGTTCCTGAACCTTCAGGTTCTCGAGGAGTCTAGCAGTTGTACTTCTTCTTGAGACTCTTGGAGAATGATTTCTTCGGGAATGAGTTCAAGAGGAGATAGTGACAACTCTTGGGATACTGTCACATGAAAGATTTGGTTAGTGAAGAACGACCATGGAGGTAAACTAGCATGCCCCGAATAACCAAGGCCTTGCTTTTGTGTATGTTGAGATGTTGTGATCTCGATAACTGCAAAGGGTGCCAACATCCCTTTACCATCATTCAAGCCCTGATTCCTTGATGGTTCATAGGCCATTTTCCTCATGATCTGATACGCTTTTGGACTATAAAGATCCCATGTCGGCATTATTGCAGCATCCATAGAGGAATGAATATGAGGATTCTCTTGAATATATGTGCCCCAGGTTTATGGGGTGAAACCAAGTAGAGGTATAGAAGAAGGTTTTGGAGATGCTACTTCCTTCACCTTAGCTTTTCCCCTTGTTATAACTTCAACCTGATTGAGAAAATCATGCACTTGCTCTTTCAATTCAGCAATAGTAGCTTATCTTCAAACTTCATATTGTTGTATGGGAGTACCGATGTAGTCATTGGAAGGGGAAGGGGAAGGGGGACTACCCGTCACATTCTGATGAGTAACCTGGGTTTCCATGACAGGGGTTGGAAAGGGCAAGACCTTTTGATAGTCATGTATGTAACTAGCTTGGTCTATGAGGTAAGCATTATCCTCCCTTTCGGGGACTGAGATATGCAAAACTCAAGGATTTGCAAGCTTTTGGGGTAGCCTTGTGTAAGATTTGGGGCTTTTCTGGTCGTTGATCATGTTTTCATCATGAATCGTTTCCTACTAATGCTTACCTCAGATTTCTTTTTAGATTTGCTGGATAACTTATGTCTGGTGTTTTGAGTGGTACCGTATTATTGTAGGGATCGCGAGCTTTCTGACGGTACAAAAATTGCTCAGATCCGAGCTACCGTAAGAAAGTCATGATCCGTACTTAGAATATTTTTCCATACATATCCCAATACGTCGTGCACACATCCCCATGTGTACACATACTCTTATGTTCATGAATCCCCATAAAACATACCCATCCCAATGCACATGATTACAACATGCATGCACCCATACAATGATTACACATATGCACTTTCTCTCCTCTCACATGCTCTCTCTCCATGGATGCTCATGTATGCCTTCTTTCTCATCATGCATAATCACTTGAGTACCATGTGGCACATGCATGCTTCTACGCCCATCATTGTGTTTCCCATGCATGATAGATGTATGTATGAATGATCTCATTCATGACTCCGATCCACATATCACCATGCTCCCCCATGCTTATATATACCCCCACCTACTCATAATTAGGTTTCACTCTTTCTCCTCACCCCTTCACTCCCTTATGTGCCCCTCTTTTCCCCTTGTTCTTCTTATTCTCCCTTAGCCCATTAACCTCATAAGCCTTAAACCTTTGAAGCTTGAATGCAATCAACTTGAAGCCTGAATGCAATCAACTTGAAGCTTGGCAACTGAAGTAGAGCTTGTAGAACATTTTATCTTGGGGATTTTGATTGGAGCAAAATAAGTAGATTTAATTTTTATGGTTTCATGCTTATGTTAATACATATTTCTTTGCTTAATTCAAATGTGAAATTCAAGTGTATGTGTGTTTGTGCGTGTGTGTATGCGTGTGTGAGTGTGAGTATGGGTGCATGCTTACAAAAAATTATGTTAAAGGGTATTCTGATTTCCAGAGTTGTGGTCCCTATTTGAATAATTGGTAGGGTAACTTAAACCTTGCATTCGACCATGAATCTTGGTGGGTCACTAGAATATTGAATGTATTTCTACATGGAAAAGACCAGTTGTTAATCTCTCGTGTAATTTGAAAGCTATTAACTATTTGTTGAAGCATTCCAGATCTGTTAATTGAAAATCCAAGGATTTGACATGTTTTTGTGTGAAGCATTTGACTAACCAAAATTTACTAGAATAAGATGAAACTACTTTGAAATGTTAGATAAATGAGTCTAAATTAATTTTGGTTTGGAGATCATGATGAAAATCTATATAATTTGAGAGTTATGGTCACTTTTCCAGTATAATGCCTTCTGTAGTTTATGCTATATAGAACAAAAGTTACCCCTTGAAGAATCATATAGTTTGACCAACCTCGGTCCATTTTCTAGTGTTACTTCCTGGATGAAAGTTGCACATTTCTGAGTCTAGTTTTCACAAAGTTATGCCTCATGAGTAAATTTCACATATTTTGAATATTAGGACCTTTTCATTAGAGGGTCATTAGCTGTTGTTTCTGATGCAGGGCAGAAAGTTCACTCCCTAAGGATCAAGTGAATCGACCCATTTAGTTCGATAATTTCGTATTTCTTCTTGAACAAAAGTTGTATAAATTTGAGTCTATTTTATCTAGGAATAAGTCGCATAATTTAATGTTGGTAAATTTAAAGTTATGCCCAAATAAGCGCATTGTGCTTACTCTGGAAATCCAAAACATTTAGCAGGATTGGACCCTACTCTCATCCCATCTTGATATAGTGCATGTGCATAAGTGAGATGCCAATTTTTGTACATAAAATGTCTCTGAGATGATAATTATTATGTGTGACATGTTTATGATATGATTTGTGTGCATAAGAAGCGTGACTCTTATCAATTAGGTGATATACCTCTTGATAAGAATGTGCATGTGACATGCCACTAATTATTCATGATTGGTCGGACCTGATTTTTTCCTCAAGCTGATGGCTGGAGAAAAATCCTCTCTCAAACAACCGTAGACGACCCGCGCGCACTGCACTTTTGTGAGTGTGCGTACGCTTCTCTCCTATGTGCGGATATGAACCAACAAAGAGAGAGATTTTACGATGGGGGTGTATTTAGGCGCTTACCTCATCGTTTGGGGTTGGGACACACTCGGACAATTCACCCTTTTAGAACAATTACGAAGCTCTCCGACTGTCTGCCAACGCGGTTTGGACATAAGCTCTCCTCAGGCTTTAACACGTCGCTCCATTCTCTTTCCCTAGAAATTGCAATGCAGTTTTGTCAGTACTTCTTTATAAAGGTTCACTCAAATGAGGGGCTAGCTGGCAAGAAATAGAACGAGGGGAGAAATGGTGATAAGAATCCTCGTATACGCGCAAATGCTGGGCACTCAGGCGATCAGAGTAGCAAAAGAGTTAGAGCCCTCTTGACCATTGACTCAAGAAGACTCCATCCGCGTGAGTGAAGGAGAGGACGTATGTGTTCCTCGTAGCTCAACTCGACCGTATGGACAGGAAGTTAGAGTGAAGGTCCAAGGGTTGAAACTCTTGGGCTAGCTCTGAAGGGTAATGAGTCGAGCGTTTGTCGGACAGCGAGATGCTGAGTGAAGGCCTAGATTTGTTGAGTTTACACTTGAATCATAAATGGGAAGGTCGCAAAGGGAGACAAGGCCATGGGTTCCGCTACTCCGAGTCCTTCAGCACGATGAGAATGAGAGAAATGAAGGGAAAGAGCTGGAACCGTATGTTGGTCATGAGTCTAGATTGGTACGCGGGGAAAGCAATGAGTAGAGAAAGAGAGGAAGAAAGAGGAGAAAGAGAGGGCTTGAGGCGTGGCCTAGCAAGAGAAGATGAGAGAGAAAGGGACCGCACGCTCAAGATGGGTCAGGGGTATTTTCTTTCCCCTCGTCGCTAGATCCGAGGGTTAGAAGCAAAAGGAAAAGAGACACAAGCTTAATGCCTCGATTTCGTTCATGAATTATCCTACCTTTTTACATTTGACCTAGGCTTGTTTATATAGAGGACCCACCAAATAGGGGTGGATGCTTAAAACTAAGCTGAATTATAATTAAAAGAAATTACATAAAAATAATGAATTTAGGAATAATGATCATAATGCCCCTTAAACCGTTTGTGCTAATGACTAAACCATCCATCTTTGAAGGGCCTTTCGCGATCTTGAAGCTTTTTCGGATGTTTGTGGCAGTGGTTCAAACGATCCATCATTTTAGTCTTGATGCTTGCTTGATTCTGAAGAGTTTGATGTCGACGGACTTTTCCTGAGTGGTAAAAATCCGGCTAAATCGTGAACTTTGGCTGTCAATGCAAAGCGATCCATGGTGCTCCAAGTCTTTATTTTGATTGCAAATTAAAGAGGAGACTACCATAGTTGTTTTGTACCAAATTTTGTCAGTTTTGGTTATTGCGTGAAGTACTTTATGAATTCGAGAGATCGTCAAAAAAAGGGATTCCGACGACCAAGAGATCTTCCTTTTCTTCAACCATCAAATTTGTGATTATCTAACCTTAGATTCAGTGCGAAAGTTATACCATCTTGCAGCCCTTTGTGATACAGTCTCATCGGACCTGACTTCACGATGATCCGATGTGCAGATCTCAAGTTACCGCTTCACAAAGTTCGAGATGTCTTTCTTTCAAGATATGATTTTTGTGGTTTCGGGCTCATCTTCTTTCTAAAAAAGCTTTGGTTCTGGATCTCGTCACAACGCATGCTATATATCAAAATGACTAGGTCGTTGAGACCTAGCTCGTGTCCGAATTTGAGCTTGTTGTGATTCCAAAAAAATGATCTGTGGGCATTTGCATATGCTCTCGAGATGTGAAGAATGCAGCCTCCACGAACGGGGGACTGGTTCGGTGAGGTCACACCACAATAGTGTAAAACTTACCTGTTTGAGGTAATTTGGACCCAGAATATTCCTGGGAGGTCCGATTTAGCCCAAATTTGGTCCTGGGGTTTTTTTAACGTTCTGGATGCAATGGTGATTGTCTAGTATTGTTTTGAAGCCCCTAGCATAAAGTTGTAGTTGTAATGTCTCTTTTTGACATGATAATGCTTTTTCCAATGTTGCATAGTGTTAGGCTTATTTTGTAGTGTTCCCTTGGTCGGACGGTATCTTGGGTACTAGTAGGACCAGGTTGTCACTGGCTCTCTCCTTATTTAAGCCAGGGATGTAAGTACGTCAAAAATGATGTATAACAATGATATGCCTCTATTATGTGATCTGTATATGACAATATGTTTCTAATATGATTCTGATATGCCACTGGTAACATGCTTTCGATATGATATGTATGTATAGAGACATGCTTCTATTATATGATCTAGGCATGGTAACATGCTTTTGAAGAGATATGCGCACATGGGGGCATACTTCTGTTATGATCTGATGAGATATTTGTGTCGGCAGCTTTGATTTTTCCTTGCTCTCTATGATAGGATGAGAGTTCGGAGTGTGTGTATTTGGGTGGTCGCTCCCCCAAAAATTATGTGAGGCGCTACTCATTGGGACCCCCTTTGGTAGTGTAGCATCCTCTCACCAGAAGGGCACATGAGATGGTCGTATCTTGCAAGGCCAGTGCATATCAATTTCTGAATCATGGGGTTGTGTGCATGTGTGAGGCACTACACAACGGATTTACCTGTTGGTGGTGTTTTTCTCCTGATTGTGATAGTAGAGGCTCTACGCATCAGGATTTGATTGGTCAGATGGGTGGGGCTTCTATTTCAAGAGTTAGTTGGTATCCCTTCATTTTGATTATGCTTGTTAAATGCATGCCTAAATGTTTTAATCTGTTATGATGCTCATGCTTGAATGATTTGATCGACTTCTTATTACAATCATATCTGATTAGTTATTACTCCACCATGAAATAAATCATGCATGACATGTTTGTTTAAATTTGAATTTGACACATGATTCCATGTTTTATAAGACTTGCATAAACCCTGATTGTTGACATGATAAAATAATTATAAGTACAAAGGCAAGACACCTAGATCTTATTTACTTGGATTTAGAGTCACTCTGTTATTTTTTCTTCCATGTAGATTGATAGCCAGTCATGATTGGAGTGGCGTGTCCTAGTGGTCGTGTTTGGGGTCCCTTACTCCCCCTTTTGGGGTCGTGGTTGGCAATCTGACCATATAGTCCATTTTGATTTGGTAATATATCTTGATGTTGGGCCTTTTGTGCCTTGGACCTATATGTATTATTTTGGATTGATGTATGTATTTGTGGGCTTGTTTGTCCAACAGACTATGGTTATGTATATTGTGTTTTATTTTTTTTATTTCTTTTGTGGCTAGCTTGATACCGAAAATTCCTTCTTTTCAAGGTGTTGAGCGCACTCCAACCAAAGTGGCCCTCGCAACCTGTGTTCGTGGCCCCACCCCCTACAGTCCTCCGATGGGCCCAAGTCTGGACCTCTGTGGGTCCGGTGGGGATGGCTGGGAGCGAGGTTGTGACACCTTCTTGGTAAGGAGGTGAAAAAATAGAAGTAAGCATTATCCTCCTCCCTTTCGGGGACTGTGATATACAAGACATCGAGAATTTGCAAGTCCTTGAAATGGTCATGTTGAAAAGGAGTTGGGGATATGAGGTGGGCATCATCCTCCTTGATGCATAAAACCTATGGTATTTGCAATACCTTAGGCTGACTTGGTGTGTTGTTGTCTTGAGAAGCAAGGTAAGCATCATTCTCTTCTCTTAGAGAGACTAGAATGCGCAAGACTTTTTGATCAGTTATCTGGTCTGTCTGGGCTTGATGTGCGACCTCAGCTTCTAAGAAGGGAATGGGGATACATAACACCTTTATGTCACCATGAGCATAAGTGCCTGTAGGTGTTATAGGCTTCAAATCAGTAGTTTCCTTCTTCTTGACTTGTTCGATTTGAGCCACCATTAGAATGGGTTCCTAAGAAGGTGGGGTAGAGGATGAAGCCTCATGCTTATGATCTTGGGACATCACTTCTATTGGGGAAGTGGGTAAATTTCCATTAATGGGGGTTGAGGGTATCACTTTCTCATATCTCTTTTCCTCTTGGAATATGTGATTAGGTGACCCTGCCATATCTTCCACATCTTCATGGGAGGTTTGAGCAGTCTCTCTTAGGTTAGGATTTGTAATGGCTTTCATAGGCACCATCAGCTCTTGAGATCACACTGGAGCCATGAAATAGTATTTCGCATCAACATAATGTGACTCAGCAATGGGAAACAATCTCTTATCAGCATAGACTGTTTATTGCCTTCCATCTCGACTATATTTGAAGCATTGATGGAATGTGGATGGAACCACCCCATGGTCGTATAGCCAGGGACGACCCAAAAGGATGTTATAAGAAGTGTCTGTATCAATAACATGAAACAAAGTGAAAGCATTCAAGTCCCTGATCTTGAGCTTAAGGCGGATAACACCAGCTGGTTTCTCCCCCGACTGATTAAATCCTTGAACTGTCAAGCTTGTTGCCTCAAGCTGCTCAACACTTATCCTAATTCGTGTAAGAATCCTCTTTGGCATAAGGTTCAATGCGGATCCCTCATCCAACATGATCCGGTTAATTTGGTAAACATGGAGTTCGCCAGTTACGAATAGAGGCCGGTTATGAAACCTTTCTCCCAACTGAAGGTCATGCACCATGCAACTGTTAAGGATTGTAGGGTCCACCTCAATTCATTCAATCTTGGTTTCATAGACTTCAAGTCGGGAGAGAGCTTGCACCAAGGCCATACGAAAGTCATTTAATAGCATGAGAGCATCATAGACACTCAAGAAAGCTGAGAGTCTCATCAAGTGCCCACTCACATCGTACTTAACTTTTGTCGGCTTCAAAAAAGATAGGTCCTTGGGTCATCACTAGTTTTGGAGGGACAGGCTGTAATGGAGGGGTTTTTGAAGAGGAAGGGTTTGCTACAACTGCTAAGGAGTGGCCGGTTGTAGTTGTGGGAGAAGGAAGAGAAGGTTGGCTATGTTGCACAGCCGGAGTGGGTGTCGGTAAGATAGGGCAAGATGAAGGTGGTGTTGATTTAAGATATTTAAGGAAAGAAGGTGAAGGATTTGGGCAAGGGACTGGTAGTGGTCCTAGGTATTTTAGAAGAGGGGGTGGTTCTTGAATGGGAGTAGGTGAGTTTGGATAGGGGACCAATGGTGGTCCAGGGTATTTAAGGAGTTTAGGTGTAGCTGGTCTTTGAATTTGTTTAAGTCTTTTCCCCAACCTTAACCTCATTCGATCAACTCCAGTTGACGTGCTTCCTTCATGAAACACCAGCATGTGGCTTGCTTCATGATTTGAAGAACTTTCTTCCTTTGAGTTCTTCCATAGTTCCCCTAAGTCAGGCTCTACAGGCCATTGAGACTTCTTCTTAGGCTTCGGGTTTAGAAGCTGATTGTACACCTCTTCTGGAGTAGGACAAGACTGGTCCTTTTTAGTGAGGCCATAGCATCTCCAACATATAAGAACCCGGCCTTTTGAGCTGTCATCTTCCTTATCTGCTTGCTATGTCGTTTACTAGTATTGCAGAGTTTGGTCTCTTCATTAAGAGCCTCAAAATATGGGCACTTCATGGTGAGTTTAGAGAGAGGTTGTGAGAGGGAAGAGGGGTTTGAAGAATCGAGGATAGAAGAAGGGACATAGCTTTTAGGGTCATCACTTAAATTGGACCAAACTAGGTAGCTTTTGGGGTCATCACCTGAAATGGACTTAAAGAGGCTTTTAACGTCTTCACTCTCATTGGATGTGATTGAAGACCTTTTAACGTCGTAAACCTTGTTGGATGATTGCAGGGGATATTTAAGGTCTTCACTTTGCATGGACCGTTGAGGAGTGCTTTTAGAGTCTTCACCTTTATTAGACTGTTCTGGGGAGCTTTGAATCTCCTCACCCATATTAGATAGGAAAATGAGTGTTTTCATGGTAATGTACTGACCACACTCAGCAAAAGGGACTTGCCTTGAGATGAAGTCGTACAAAGTGGGTAGAGGGCGAATAAGGGGAAGGAATGCCATTTCAACTGGTAATTGGGGCAGCTTTGATTTTCGGTGTTGAACTTTCGAAGGCCGTTTGTTCTTCTTCTTTTTCTTAACGGGTACAGCCTTTCGAGCTTGTGGCGTAGGTACCACATTTGCTTGCCGAGTAGCCTCTCTCTTGAGGCTTTTCATCTTACCACAACCATAGTGTTCCTGCCACGTCTTAGGTACTTTGATAGGAACTCGGGGAACGTGAGTTTCTGGAGTTTAATGGCTAAGAGCCTGAACCTGCTTAGCTATCTTATGCAACAAGGCTTCAAACTCTTGAGCAACCTTTTGAGGTGGAGGTGGTGTATTACATACAAACACTTCACCATTTCTTATGAGCTTATCTAAGATAGCTCGGAATTCCCAACAGTGGAACAGGTCATGTCCCATCATTTGATGATACTGACACCACAAATCCTTACATTCTTCTTTTATGTGCTTTGGATTTTTAGGCAAGCAAGGCTTAAAAATCTCTTGTTGTACCAGCATATTAAAGATGATAGAAAACATGTCAAAAGACAATTCATTCATAGAGACACTGCGAGGTTGTTCCTCTTGAACTATGATCATGTATGACACTTCCATTGTTTCATTTGCCTTTTTGGACTCATCTGATTTATCTCTTCTTCCTTCTCACTGTGAGAAGTAAAAGGTGTTTTGGTGGCATTTTCAAGGGTTACTGAATTAGGTGTTTGATGAGTCGGACTGATATATTGATAATGATTCGTTCATCAGCTATGGATTCTTGTGCAATGTCTTGAAACTCGAACATTGAGATATCTCATGGCCCTACGCTTGGTGGAATGGACACTAGAGATTTTCAGGTCCCCGAACAAGATGTTTGGGTTGCCTTGATGAAAGTGGGGTAATCAACCCTTGTAATGCCAACATCGCAAGAAGGTCTGAAAGAAGATCAGATGGTATCTCTTCGGGTCGCTAGGTCTGCACTTGTTCTTCTTTAATAGTGACTACATGGGAAACTTCCACAGTCTCAAAGGCTTTCTTGAGACTTTCTAAATGAATTTGTCCCTTATGAATCAGGGGTTCGATGCGATCTTTAAGGTGGAAACAATCTTGCACAAGATGACTCAGCATTCGATGATACGCACAATAATTCTTGTGATTGGTAAGCCCCACCTAGTCTGGTCTTTTAGGCTCAAGAAGAACTATCATACCTTGTTCTAACAACATTTTAAATAGAATTGGTACTCATGCTTTGTTAAAACTGTATTGTTTGTTCAATCTTTGCTCAAATTGATTTTGTGGTGGAGGCACCCTGTTATAGGCCAGAGGTTAGAACTGTCACTATTGGGATTCCCCTTGACCCTTGAATGGTACTATTCCCCACGAAGTGTCTAATGTCTTGAGAGGTGTGAGATTAGTATGAGGTTTAGAAAGAATAAGTATGGCAGTAATCGTTGCACTGACCATGTCTCTTTACTGACCAGTGCGAAGGTTAGACCTGCTATTATTGAAATTTTGATTTTGACCTCCCCCTGAGATTTGAGCCTGAGTTCCACCATGGTGCTTAAATAGACTCTCAATCTCTACTACCTTTGAAATCATGTCTTAGAAAGTGGTGGGATTAGAAGCTTCGACATGAATGGAGATTTCCTTCTTCATGTTTTTAATGCATGTTTACACAACATCAATCTCAAGCATGGGGTTACTCTGGTATACTGCAAGATCCCTCCATCTCTTGATGTATTCGTTTACCGTTTCATTCATTCTTTGAGTTATATTGAG
Source organism: Amborella trichopoda (assembly GCF_054954075.1). NCBI lineage: Eukaryota > Viridiplantae > Streptophyta > Magnoliopsida > Amborellales > Amborellaceae > Amborella > Amborella trichopoda. The sequence continues at coordinate 7,180,312 of NC_142346.1, forward strand.
AATTTCTATAGCTTGAAATTCTCGTTCAACTTCATAAAAGCATTTATAGAATAGGTGTCTCATCTCTTCCCTGGAGTGAACAAAGTTCGGAGGTAAACATGCATACCATTTGAAGGCAGGATTAGCTAGAGTCTCCACAAACTGTCGAAGGAGTCGTCTGGGATCAGAAGCTGACACTTGACATGCAGACATGAAGTTTGCCACATGTTGTTGAGGTGAGCCGGTACCATCAAAGATAGGTAATCTTCCTTTATGATAACCCAGGGGAAAGGGAACCTGATCAATGAAAGGTGGGTAAGGCTTCTTATAATGAGCATTTTCATGGGGCGTTGAAGCTTGTAAGCCTTGACTGCTTTGATTAATCATATTTTGAATGTCTTCCTAAGTAACTATTGGGGAAATAGCTTGGGAAGCTATATTGGGTTGACCATCAAGAAAGACTGGGGGAATGGGAGGAGGTCTTGAAGTTTGAGCTATGAGAAGAGGTGGAGGTCTCCGTTCTTCTTCTTCAAACTGAGGGTCAAGAGAAGAATTTTCCCCATGGTGAGAAGATGCCCTTGGTCGAGCATTCTCTAACCCTTTGAGCCTGTCCAGTAAATTGTTAAGGGTCTCATTAAGACGCGCGATCTGGTCTTTAGGACCATCGGGTCTTTAAGACCATCGCGATCTTGACTAACTGCCATCACGTCATCTCGTTCATCAGGACTGAGTGAATCCGAGGTAGAGGTAATTCTGGTCCGCTTCATGCTCCTGTTTGGCAATCCAGGTAATAGGGGTTCAGACTGCCCCGATTGGATTTGAGATTGCCTTGAAGATCAAGTGATTATTGGCTCTTGATGGCCTTGGGGTCGCAGTTCAAGCAAGTATGGTGTAAGATGGCCTTGTGGCTATGGCTCAATCCTGATAGGTTCGTGACGATCATGGGGCCATATCTCCGTTTGTTGTGGCTCAAGATGGCCTTGGGGCCGTGGTTTAGTTTGATCAGATTCCTCTTCTCACACTTCAACAACTAGGCACTGAACATTGTCGCTCATTTCAGGTTCCACTGCAATCCGCAATGGGTAAAATGGGTTCCTCTTTAATGAATCTTTGAGGTTGAAGACTTTGACTTCTTCTTTATGAGAGGCACTTTCATGCCTTTATGTTGTTTGATTAGCAGGCTCCAGTAAATCCGCTCCCATAATTGGAATTGAGTATGACACCCTAATTGATTAGCTTGTCTCAAGGAAACCATAGCGAAGTCAATCAATTCAAGTAAAGTATGGTGTCCAGAGTGGCAGTTTGGTTTTGTTTGAAGAAGGGAGGGGTTGCTCCATTGGCCTTGGGGGTACAATCTTACCCCGAGTCCAGCCTCGAGAGCCGGCTCATGCATATGAAGAAGAGGGAGTGGACAAGATTGTACTTGAAGGGAACTTCTTGGAGTACCACTTTGTCATGGGTTTTGGGACAGAAGGAAGCATGTGTTGATGGCCTTTTCCCTTGAAGCCGAAGATAACATTAGACCTGCAGGTGTGCGCACGATCCGCAGAGTTGCTGGGGGTGGCTTGGGAGTCAACCCTTAATGAAGCAATTGGTTTGGCATTTGAAATGCTGACCTTTTTGGCTTGAGTGGCCTTAGGGCCATTTGCATGCATGTGCATATTTATTTGTGACCTATGACTAAGTCGCAGAACGTGTGCTCCTTTGGGTGCAATACTTGGATTGCCCTAAGTCAAATTAATATTATGTAATGGTGTGTGATTAGCTTGAGTACCACTCTTGGTGAGTCTGGGTCCCAAAAGACCTGAAGCAGGTGAGGTGGTCGAGGGTAGCTTTTGTTTGCCCCGATTCATCACAGTGATGGCTGAACCATTTGCCATGACATGTGTAAGTGTGTGTCAAATGGCTTTGGAGCCATTCAAGTTAGATGAACTAACAGTGGAACCGCTAGCATGATGTGTGTGGGTCAAAAAACCAGTTCTAGTAGTGCCCATATAGAGTGAAGATGGGGTAACCTTGTGGTACTGAAGTGGTGGTTTTATAAAAACCAACCATAAGAGGAGAGGGAGTGATCTTAGAGCCACTCTTGAGTTTATGACTGGTGGAGAGTCCACCAGTAGCAGTGTCAACATGAAGGGTGGCGGTTTTAGAACCGCTCATGCAATTGACACTAATGGGCTTGCCATTGATGCCGGTAGAGAGGGAGTAAGGGATTTGAGGTCCCTTTTTCGAGTTTCCCTGAGCATGAGCTCGGGTAGTAGGGTCAGAGAGACCACTCAAGGATACATGAGAGTAATAGATTGCATAATCTTACTTCCCATAGGTATATTCGTGAATGTGGGGATGATGAAATCCCCAATTCGGATGAGAGAGGAGTAATTGGACTCCATAGTATATTTTAAAAAAGAGTGAGATGAAATGTTTGTCTGAGAGCGAACCAAACTAACTAGGCTGGCTTATCCCTAGTGGAGTCACCAGTTGATCGGGCCTGGATCTACTTCACTCGGGATCCCTTGGGGACCCAGGTTCAATCGACCACCTCTTGAACAACCGCCTTGACTTTCACCAGTGCGTGTGCGGCTTGTGTGTCATGTGCGGATAGGTATGTCCAACTATGAGAGGATTTTAAAAGCCATGAAAAGATGGACTCGAGCACCTAGCTCACCGTGATTTGAGTTTGTGGGATAAGCCCTGACGATTGCCCTCTTAGATCGATGAACTAAAGCCCTCCGGCTGTCCAGCAGTGCGGTTTGAATTTGGTCCCTCTCTAAACTCAACACTTCACCTCGAATCTCATTGAAAACTGCCAATGAAATCCAAATATGATGTACTCCTCTTTGATGCACTTTATAGGTTAATGGTTCTAGTTTTGGGGTTAGAGTGTCAAGAGAAATAAGAAAGAGGGTGAAGAAAGAAGATAATAAGAATGGGTGAATGAGAATTTAGTTTAGAAAATGGAAGAAGAAGAAAAAAAGACGACACCCCAAGAAAATCGGCAGCCTCTGGGCATAACCTCTCCTAAGAGATATTACCGGAAACAGGGAAAAGCACCAGGCACAAAACCTTGGTATCCGGAGGATTTGGAAAGTAGAGTTACAAGACTGAGCATAAAATTATTTCACTAAATCAAAGAGACCCCTAGCACTGATCAAAATGAGAGATGAAAGTGAATGAGAAAGAGAGAAATGAGATGAAAGTCTCTCACAACCCAAATACTATGTGAAAGAGTCAGAACTCTAAAGAAAGCTAACTCAAGATGACCCTACCTGAGTGACCGAGTGTAAGAGAATCAGTATCTCTTACGAGCCGACTTCATTATACGAGATGGTGGTTAGGGTAGCAAATAGAGAGTCAGAACCCTAAGACACTATCTCAGGACGACCTTGAGTCGAATTTGGACTAGAGAGAGCGAGAATGCTTGGACCTGGCCTGGGTCAGAGAGAGAGAATGAGAGAGAGAGAGAGAGAGAGAGAGAGAGAGAGAGAGAGAGTGGGTGCTCGGATGTGTCAGAGAGAGAGTGGGTGCTCGGATGATTCAGAGAGAGAGAGAGAAAAGAAAAAGAGGGAGAGAAAGAAAAGGAGAGAAAGAAAAGAGAAGAGAGTGAAAGAACAGAGAGAATGAGAGAAAGAAAAGAGGGAGAGAGAGAGGACATAGAGCGAGCTTGAGCCTAGGTGCGTATCCATCGGTCCCTTTACATGCACATGAAAGAGAGATGTCTTGGTTTTTGTGGGTCTAGACTAGGGTCAAAGGTTTAAGTGTATGGTTTAGGTAGGTTAGGTTGAGGTATGGTGTGTAGAAACTAGGGTGTATGGTATAGGGTAAGGTGTAGGATAACTAAGGTTTATGAGATAGGCTAAAGTGTATGGTGCACTATGGTGTATGGTGTACGGTACGGTGTAGGCTAGCTAAAGTAGGGGTGTAGGGAGTATGGAGTAGGATTGGAAGCTAAGAATTATAGGGAGTATAGGATTGTGAGTTGGAAATTCTAAGGTAGTTGGAACTTTGGAGTTCTAGGAAGTGCAGCTCTTTAGGAAATGTTTCTCTCTCGTCTCATTTTGATCTTGAACTGGAAAGCAAAGTAAAATCAAGAAACTAAAGATTCAAGAATTTACTTCAATTTTGCAAGAGAGATTACAAATGACCAAGAGTTCTATTACAAATTACTTAAGTTCTTTATATAGAGTAACCACAAAATAAGGGTGGAATGCTAAAAAACACTCAAAATTATAAAAAAAAATATACATTTTATGAATTAAAATATTAATCCCATTGTTGGATCAAATGATCAAAATACCCTTAAGCACTTTTCCACAAATGACAAAACCATTCATCCATGAGGGGCCTCTTGCCATTGCTAGGCTTCCTGAGAGCTTTATTGGATGCTTACGGTGGTAATTTGAGCGATGAATCATCGTCGAATTGATGCTTGAACTATTACGCACGTTTTGATATCTTTGATCATCTTCAAACGGATTTTTTAGGAAGAACTCAAAATCAGGCCAAGTTTCATAAACTTGTAATTCTTTGACCACCAATCCGGCACGATTTATGACGTTCAAAGGCTTTATTTTACAATAAATTTTGTCCATTTTGGTATCTGTTTGCGCATGTTCCAATTTTGAGAAGTCGTTGGAAAATGAGATTCCGGAGATTGGAAAAATATGTCATTTTCGACCTCAAAATTAATGTCTCATTCATCCTCCGATCATACATAAAAATTATATCTAACTGTAGTTTTTCAAAGCACGATTGTAACAGACTTATCGTTGCAACGATTTGACGTCGAGATTTTGAGCTATGACCTCTCAAAGAATTGGATGTTCTTCTTATAAAATCTGAATTTTTATGTTTTGAGCTCATTTTCTCTCTAGAAATTCTCTCATTTTGGGCCACACTATGATGCGTGTCATATGTCAAAACGAACGGGTCATCGAAATCTAGCTCTTGTCTGAATTTTAGCTTAATTGGACTAAAAAAGAGCAAGTTATGAGCATTTAAAATTCTTCTTGAAATGAGAAAACACAATTTCTATAAATGAAAAGTTGTTCACCGAGGCTGCACCACAATAGTGTAAAAGCCACAAAATGGTTCTGGAGGGTCCGATTGAGCCGAAATTTGGTACCTAGGGGTTTTTGATATTCAGGATCCATTGGCGGTAGTCTGATATTATTTTGAGGCTCAGAAAATAGGGCTATAGTTATAGGATCCATTTTCAGCATTATAGGAAATGGATTTGAAAACCAAGTTTCGTTATGATCATATCAAAACTCATAAGAACGCGACGAAACTTTGTGGGTGTCCTTAGGGTATCCAAACCTACCCTCTCATGTAATTTGAGGCCATTCTGACACTTCTTTAAAGGTCGCCCAATTTTAAGCTTATTGCTACAGTGTTCCATGATCTGGAGGCATCTTGAGCACCGACAGGACCGGGTTACTACCGGCTCTCTCCTTATTTGCCCCAAGAATACAAGTACGTCAAAATTTAAGTATAACAAAACCCACTCCATTCACTATCCAAATCAAATCTTTCCTATTTTCTAGTTTTAAAGATACCCATCCACATAAGAAATATGTACTTCCCATAACTAGGATATCTACCCATATTAATAGGGAACTCCTAAAATTATCGCTCAAGATAATGATTTCCAAAAAACATAAAACTTGCGCTTCACCGGGTTTTTTTTAGGTAATTTAGTGGGGAAAACGAGATCCTAACCGTTTTTTCCAATAGATTAGGGAGTTACATTTTGAAGGCGTTAATTGGGGGTGTCAGCGGTAGAAATGGATACCACGATGTGGTAACTGGGTGTCAGAATGCTACTACCGCAAGTTTTATTGGACATATTGGTCATTAGTTAGGCCCAAAATTTCATCCACCCCATAACAAAAGAAACAATACTTTTCCATTAAATAATTAGGGTAACTTCCTTCAATAGTTAAGCAATAAGGGGGATATTAATACCTCATTGACATCACTCAAATATCGGAAGGTAGGCCATCACACCCCATATAAAATAGTAGGGGATGTTTTCTTTTTGGGTCAAGTTCTAACTTTTGGCATTCCAAAGTTGATAGCATTTAGGTTAAGACAATTTGTATGGGGTTGAGTTGAGTTGTATGCCAAATGCGACAAATATAAATCCATATGAAATGCATTAAAAGACCAACTTTATATGCGGTTGTAAGATACCCGACTCCACTAGGAAAAGATAGAAAATGAGATATTTTAAAGTGACCTATTCAATACAAACTCAACTTCTCTCACCTCCATCACCACCACTAACACAAGCCTTTGTACCCAACCTTGTCTCTTATTCGTGGAAGTGGGATAAGGTTATGTCTGCTTTGCAACACACTCTCTCTCTCTCTCGGGCTAAATCGAGTCAGATTAGCGATTCCGATCTAACTTTGGTGAGTCAGTCCAATCCGGTGTATAGGTCCCAGAAAGTTTTGATGAAAAATTGTAAAACATAAATTCAAGGTTTGGATCATGCTAACTTCTTGTTCCTTTAAAGTAATCGACTACTCTTCCATTAATAGAGAGATTAGTGGAAGAAAGGAATTCTCATATCCAATTTCTCCACCTCTCTTCGTAACCCAACAATTTTTTTTTTTGACAAGAAAACCCAACATTTTTTTAATGATAAGCTGGTAATCCCTGTCTAATATGTATACGTTTTCCAAACAAATCTCACAAATCAAACATGCATATCCACTTTTTAATCTTGAAAGGATGTACTCCTGGCCTACCAAAATACTATCTATAAGCTGATGATCTTTGACGAATGCAGATTTACGCCCAATATCAAGCTAGAATGTCTCCTTGATGACAAATATCAGTTGATCTCCTTGTTGATAAATATAAGCCCAACTCCTTTTGAGTGATAACTATAGAAATCTCCTCCATTTGATCGCCTAGCTGTCATGCAAGATATAAATGATTTTTGGTCAGTCATAAAAAACATCTATAGAGAGAGTTCTTGTATTTTTCTTTATCTTATTTTGAATTTGTGAAGAAAGCTTCTTTATTTTAGTTTTTTTTATTGTCTCTTTGCTTTCATTGAGATTTGAACTCAAGACCTCCCGCTTACAAAATGGGTGCTCTAATTCAGTGGGGATGACGAGCCCTTACTTATATTTTTTACTCATTAGTAGTTTTTAAATGTATTATGTGAGAATAGAAGCCTAGACTTTAGTTGGGACACAAGTTGTTATGCAACTCAGCAAGGTCATATCCTAAATATATTCTTGTCAAAGCCCAATTCTACTTTGAGTGTTGAGCGAGAGCATCTTGTGCCTCTAGGTCCATTTCAAGCACAAGCTACTCTTAAAAATATTTTTATTGTTTTGTATAGTAGCCATCTATTAACAATTTTTGTTGGGTTAATCACTCTATATTGCTATTGAAGTTTTGGGTTAATAACTCTATATTTCTTTTGAAGTTTTGAGGCTAACTTCACATTTGGAAGTTAAAAAGATGCAAAATTTTAGTCATCAAAAGATTTTGTGCTCTTACTAGAGTATTTCGAAGATCCACTCCATCGGGTAAAACCCAATCTAGAGGATTGTAAGCGTAAGTGGGTCAGTGTTGGATCTAAATAAAAAAAATAGTATATTTTTTATTATAAATATGTAAATCATTGGTTATCTATATATTATATGTAAATATTGGGTTAGGTCGATTTTGATCTTCACCCTACCCGACCTGGTAAGTTCTTGGATGGAACTAGATCCAAGACTTAGACTATGGTTAGTCAACCCAACCCGATTGCCACCCCTAATGAGCATTTTTAGAACCCCAAAAATTTGCGGATATAATCTCCTCAACCATGCTATCAACTTCAATAACAAGAAGAAGTAAAAAACGACATATATACTATGTAAGTGTTTTACACATTAACAGTCACAAATTGAATGAGGACCCTCTAATATTTGGATGGTTAGATCTAAGTATTTATGAAGTTAAAATCCTTTTTTTTGGTTGAAATAATCGATAGTTCGAATGCCCATCCCAAAATTTCAAATTGAAAAACTCCCCTGAGAATATATTTAATTTTTTTTTTTTTTTGGGTAGTTAAGCTTGTCTTTTACTCGCTGGGAAAATATACAGTTCGCCCACGTGGGAGCGTGGTATACACGATGCATATTTTAATTTTCTAAGGCCCAAAAATAGCCTTTTGTATCATTGCATCAGAGGGTACGTTCCATTGGCTAACTAAAGCATCATGGTCTTTGTTTTAGGTAAAGGCGATAAACTTGAGTTGCAGTCCTATGTTGAAATGGTAAATCTTCTCGCAGTATACAATTTAAAAAAAAAAAATTATTATGGTCCTTGATCAAAGGTTGTTCTTGTGACAGGGGTGGCAATGGACTAGGACCCGACTTGGGTCTGGGCATGGGTTCAAAAATTGGACCTGGCAGGTTGGGTCGGGGTTCAAATCTTTGATCCAATCACTATTCAGGTTTGAGGTTTGGTTCCACGTCCATATAGACCCGACCTTAACCCGACCCGAATATTGTTGATATTTAAATAATATTTGATATACGATATTTAAATAAATACAACTATGAATTTTAGTAATAATTTTTAAATAATGCATGTATATATTTAACAAATTTATAAAATATATTTAACGATATTTAAAGATATTTAAATAAATAGATATTTTGATTTTTGGGTTGGGTCCGATTGGATCAAGGTCCAGGTTTCACATTATATTTTTGGGTCCGCATCCAGTTCTAGTGACTGCGGTTTGATTGGGTCCAAGTCCGGATCCGAATCTGGATCCCATAATATTTTTTGGGTCCGGGTTCCGGGTCCGGCCCAAGCTTTTGCCACCCCTATCTTGTGATTTCCCGAAAAGACAAGGACCATGGGCACATCAAATCAGGTAATCTAGTCTGATCGCCAAATAAACTTGCAAAGACTAAGTGCAGTTTTTCCACTTGTAAAGCACACGGGTCCCGCCAAACAACCCACACCACACCCACTCTTAGACAAAACACAAGCATGCAAGTCAAATCAAGTAATCCATTTCAATGCGTTTCCAAAGGACAGAACTGTGTTATTTTTGTAACTTTCTATGCTTTGTGTTGATGTAGTAACATCAATGTGACATGTTTGAATATGAATGCAACTTGCTTTTATTTGTATTCAAATATAGGTAGAAAAGATTTGCATGCTGAATTTTCATATAGACCTCATGGCTAGGTTTCCAATTCGCCTCTTATTTCTGCACAAATGGGGCCTGCATTTAACATTCAAGAAAGAGAAAAAAAAAGAAATTGGGGCTTGCATTTAATAAGTGGGTAGGACGAAGTTCAAAAACCGTTTTAACGGGCCATAACTAGCGGGGGCCGTTCCGTAACAACAAATCATGATATGAGGGGAACAATAACAAAGTCTAATCAATAATTAAGTTTAACAAAATCAACATTAAATCGGTCTTTTTGAAAGATATAACCCTGTTGTGATAGATTCTACAGCGTTACATATTCTATTAAATAAAAAAATAGCAATCTTACAAGGGAAAAGTTTATATAGAGCCAAGGCTCTAAACAATCAAATTTCAGCCTACATAAAAAATTTCACTAGAAGAGGTTGTTTTGATGCCCAAATATCCTCAAATTGATCATCACGATATCAAGATACATGGACATGAGAGAAAAAAATGAATTTCAAGTTGTGGAAATAATATATTTGTAATGCATTTTTTGACTGCCAATTTCATGTTTTCATAGATATGTTAATCGACACCATTTTTGAAACTTTAAACTTTAAAGATATAAATATATTTTAAAGGTATCACAAAGATTTCCGATATTGAGATCACATTTCTCGATACTATTTGACGGTAGTCTCTAATTTGATTGTTTAGAGCCTAGTATCTATCCAAACCGCACCCATCTTACAAAAGATAAAACGAAGTGTTTTCTTCAAAAGAAAAAAATTAGGTGGTCACGGGGGTTCAAATTATCCATTTCAACCTACAGGCAAAACACCTAGTTTGTCGATTTCATTTACCCCGCAACACTAAAAGCATCAATATCACTCTAAGATCAATTGCAAAAAAGGAAAATTTTCAAAATACACCTAAGATATTACCTATTTAACATTTTAGTCTTCAAATGCCTACCAAAATATACATGATTTTGAATTGGAATAGAAGAAAAAGTTAAATATTAAATAATTGGAGGTGTAATTTTCGCTTATAAGAAAAGTTAAATTTGTTATTTTTCATGTTTTTAGGCCCAAAGAGCTAAAGAGAAAAAGCGCTAGTTGCCAATGAGCATAGACTTGCACCCTAAGGAACAAATGGCTCCACACGTAATAAACGCGGTAGGGGAGAAGGTAAGTGGCATAGCATAGTCCACTAAGTCCACTAAGTATTCTAGAAAACATTGACAGAGATTGTAGCAGTCATTTTTGAAAATTTGAAGCTTTGTTTTTTTCTTGTGGGAAAGGGAGGACATGAAACTTGGACTCTAGTGTTGAGGTCCTTATGGCTGAACCACTGATCCTATCTGTAAAGAAAAGAGTAGGATTGTTTTACTCTTCTTCTCAAAAAGGGAGGACTTTGTGCATCATGTGAGTCAACTTTCACAATAAAAAAATTTGTGCATCATGTGTTTGTCAATTTTCTTTCTTTTTTTGGGCTTGGGTCAATCAAAGTAGGTACCACCATTTCCACCCTATTTTTTCTAAGTCTGAACATCCCTTTCATGTATAGGAGACACTTGGGGTAAACTTCCAAAACCTCCCTATTCTTAGGGACATTTTCAAAGTATTCTAGTTTTGTTTTCTATTGTGTTTTTATTAAGGAAAAAATTTATATAAGGTTGATATTTTAAAAACATAAAATTGAGATGTATCTCTAAAATCCTTAGGAAAATGTTGTTTTGATGTTAAAAAATATCCAATTGATCATCTCGACCTCGAGATGTATAGATATGGAGAAAAAAATAGACTTTAAGTCTTAAAAAGGTACATCTTGCAAACACATTATCTAGACCATCCATTTTCAATGCTTTCATGTGTTTATAAATCTGCTCGATTTGACCATTTTTAAGACTTAAAGTTTTATAATTAGAGATAAAAATAAATTCTCGCACCATTCTAAGAATTTTTTAAGGCGCACCTTACATTGATTGCTTTAGGTTGCAACCTTATGCAAAGCACACCCTTTTAGTAAACACTTCGGTTTAAAATGACGTTGCTTAGGCGGGGCATCGAAAGCATTAGGAGTAGCATTACCTTTGATCAAGGTTCAATGAATTTTCAAGAGTTTTGTTAAATTAAGGATGCATTACAAATTTCATATTTTAATAAGCAACGTGTTTTGTTGTGATGATGCCTTCTAGATGGTCCAAGTAAATGGTGCCATGTCCATGTCATACCATGAAATATGAGCACATACAGCAAAGACTTGCGAACATTTTTTTCATTCTTTTTAGTTTTTATATGCGAGCTGGATCGCATTTCTACAACATGCGGTCTCAAGATATAAAGCATCCATCTTAAGATGGATGCAAATAGGTGGTCCATTTAAAAACAATTGAAACTAACGGTCCAAATGTTTTTTTAATAGAATTATTTTTCTAATTTTCAAAATTTATCTCTTTTTTCATATTCATAATCTCCATGTTAGAGATTACATGTCCTTAAAAATTAAGTCCAAAAATCCATCGCAAAAATAGATTTTTAAGTGGTGACACATTTCTATATAGACTCATAGAAACTGTGCCCTTTTTACCCTTATAATTAATTTTTAGCCTTTGATTTCAAGAACTTCGGCATTTACTTACCATGTGCTAGTACAGATACGAGAATACAAAGGAACTAAGAAAACTGTGAGAAGATATAAAACAAGCTCAGAAGGCAGATTGAGATAATGGACCAATGGTTGTCTGTCTTCTGCTTATTCTTCACTCGGTTGTGTAGAAAAGCATAACCAAAATCGGGCGTGCCACTTAACTAGTCAGGGGTTTAGTCTAGTCAAAATAGGTTTAGTTGGATTAATAACGAAAATTATAAAAAATAGCTAAAAAGTACTAAAAATATTTAAAAATTACCCAATCTTGCTAGCTAGTCCAACTGATAAAAAAAAGTATGTCTAATGAGCTAAAACATATCAAATATTAGTTTTTACTAATTTTAAATCAAATTCGTTTTATATACCACCCTAGCATAAATGATTCCATCATCTGGGTGTGCAACCTTTTGGGATGTCTTGAAATCCCATGAAAACCTATGTGGGGATGTTATTTGAGTTTAGGTTTCTTAATTTTTGTATGGAGTGAATCCTAGGTTTTAAAGAAATATTGTTTTATTTTTGTGGGTAAGATATCCTATCATATTTTAAAATGGGTGCGGTTTGTATAGAGCCTAGGCTCTAAACAATCAAATTAAAGCATACCTTCAAAAAGTGTTGAGAAATGTGGTTTCAATATTGAAAATATTTGTAATAGCCTAATAATATATTTTCATATTTATTTATAAAGTTTAAAGCTTCAAAATTAGTGTAGATCGACAAATCTATGAAAACTTGGAAGTCTTGAAAATTGACTATTTGCATTACAAAATACACTATTTTCACAACTTGAAATCCATTTTTTTCTCATGTCCATGCATCTTGATGTCGAAATGATCAATTTGAGGATATTTGGACATCAAAACAACCTCTACTAGTGAAATATTTGAGGTAGGCTCTCATTTGATTGGTTAGAGCCTCAGTTCTATATAAACTTTTCCCTTTTAAAATAGGATATGTGGGGATTGTATTATCCTTGTCACAGCGAGATGAGGAACACCTTACGTGATTGCCTTTTGGGGTTTCCTTCAAATAGATACGTAGAAAAGAAGGGAAGTATAAAGATTCATTGGGTTGTTGCAGATATAGAAAACATTGTTGCAGAGAGAGAAAATGGAGAGAGGCTGGTCGAGATATTGAGTTTGTCTCTGGTTCTCTTTGGTAAGAACCTTATTGTACTTTCGTGACCCCTTTTTAAACGACATTGAAATCTAAATCAGAAAAATATAATGTTTAACACTATCACTGTAAGAAAAGGGGTTATGTTAAAAGAGGAAAGGATTGATCAATGACATGAAGAACTGCATGTTGGATTTCTGTGAGCATTATTCTATGGCAAGCAGCGTGGGGTTCAATTTGCATGTCACATACCACAAAAGATATTCTTGAGTGTGTTTATTCAAATGTATGAAACGTGGTGTCGATTTTCTCAAACAGAGGATTTTCATACGTTATAGATCATTTCTCTAAGAAGTTGTGCATTTATACTTGAAAAAAAAAGTAGATGTAATTAACACATTCAAGCTTGTAAAGCTAAGGTCAAAAAGCAAATAGTGGTGGAGACTACATATCAATAGAGTTTGTGAATTGTAAAAAAGAAGGAATTATTCAATACTACACTTCAAAAACACCACAAGAGAATGAAGTTGTTGTGTGTATGAAAATGCCACTTTTGCATAAGGCCGTAGTATGTTGAGTAATGTTGGTTTGCAAAAAAGTTTCAAGTAGAGGCATTTAGTATATTGTGCTACTTCGACAATAGGTCCCCATCTAAATCTATTAGGATATAAAGTACCGCAATTGGGATGACTAGTAAACCTGCAAATTATTCTCATGTAAGAATTTTTCGTTGTCCATTCAGATGTATAAATTTCCATGCCAGTTACCTCAAAAGGAAGCCCTCTGTACTTTTCCTTCATAGATAGTTTATCTAAAAAAGTGTGGATTTACACTTTGAAAAAGAAAGCATACATATTTAATATATTCAAGCATTAGAAAGCTAAAGTCAAAAGAAAGACTACTTAAGAAGGTAAAATGCTTGAGGATTGATAATATTGGATAATACACTTCAGTAGAGTTTGTGAACTTTTATAAAAATAAAGAAATTATTCGACAATACACTACTTTGAAGACATCACAACCAAACAGATTTGTTGATTGTATGAACATGACACTGCGATAGAAGGCCATATCATATTTAAGAACATTAGTTTGTGAAAGGACTTTTAAGTAGAGGTAGTTAGTCGAGCTACTTCAACAGCAGGTCCCCATCTAAGGCAATAGAATGTAAAGCACTGCAGGTGGCATGGACTATTAAACTTGTCAATTATTCTTGTTTAACTATTTTTTGTTGTCTTACATATATTCATGTGAAAAATAGTAAATTGAGTCTAATTGTGATAACATTTATTTTCCTTAGTTATATAGATGGATTTAAAGGCTAGATATTGTGGTTCCTAGACCCTAGTCACCTAAGTTTATCATCGGTTATAATGTTAAGTTTGATATGTCTCTCGATCATGAAACACATTCAAAAGAAATTTGAAAAAGGTAATCACAATAGTAGTGATGCCATTGAAGTGGAGTTTAGACACCAAAAATTACTCCAAAATATGTGCCGGAAAACTCTTGTAAAATAGTAGAGAATGTTCATCCTAAAGAGGTTGTTGATCCTACTCCACATGAGAAAGAGTCCCAGCTTGAAAGGAAAAGAAAATGAAGAAGCTAATGGTGGATGTAGTTTTGAGGATACAATGACTTATGCATTAATTTCTACAAGCCAATTCCCATCCATTTTAAGGAAGTGTTTACACGTGATTATGAGACTAACCAGAAAACTCAAAGTCTGATTTGTCTGATATGATGACCAAACTTATATTTTAAAAGTCAGAAGAGGTGTTCTGTCAAATTCAGATCTACGAAGAAATCAGTTTGAAAAGACCTATCCCTCAAAGATAGCCTAAGCCTGCTTAGGTTTGTGTAAATCCAAAATGGAAACAAAATAAAAGCGGAAAATAGGAAGACTAGACCTACTAAGAAAATAAAGATGAATAATAAAGGAAAATAAAACACAAGAAAGAAAGAACCTGGAAACCTGGCCTAGATCAAACGATGAAGCTTGGATCCTTGCTCCTTGTTCTTCGAAATTGTAGATCCAAATAAATGGTTATACTCTGAGGAAGAGTGATGCCTAGGAATTTACATTTAAAACTTTAGTTTGACCTGGAAATGGTTGTTTATCTATGAATTTTGCTAGAAAAGGTATTTTGATCTAGGATATCAATGACCTAAGTCCATGGTTTAAGTTCGACGATCAGGATTAGGTTTAAGATCTAGAGGCTAGGGTTGTGTGTCTAATTGAAGAAAAAGGCCGACAAAAGGCCTATTTATAGATAAAATAGCCAAAAATAAAAAGAGAGAGAGAGAGAGGAGAGAGAGAGAGAGGAGAGAGGAGAGCGGAGAGGATGGGAGTTTTACTTTTTTTTTTTTTTTTTACATCGATGATCCAAGAGAAATAAGTGAAAATATTTGAATTCTTAAATATGTGAGACTTTTATAAGGTTGGCACCTTAAACAATCAAAGTAAGGCATATCCCAAAATGATGACGATAGATGTTGCTTAATTGCAAGATATTCTTGTGATGATCTACAAATTTATTTACAGTTATAATTATGAATTTTAAAGCTTCAAAACTAGTACTGATTATGCAGATTCACAAACACTTGAAAATCTTGAAAATGGATGGTAGAAAAAACTACATTACTAAATGCACTATTTCCATAGATCGTGACGTCGAGATAATCAATTTTAAGATTTTTAGTACCAAAATAATATTTGCCAGTGGGTTTTTTAGGTGCACCTTACTTCTTTAATATAAGGTTGATACAAGGTTGATACCTTATAAGAACTTTTCTTTCTTAAAATTTAGGATGTCAATCAAACTTTCCAGATAATCATGGAAGCCATGATATCTCTTTGCATATCCCTACGTACCTCTCTATATATCTCTCCCTCTCTCTCGCTTTTTTGTTTGGATAATTCAATGGGAATGACGAGCCCCTACCCGTTTTTTAAATTGTTAATGGTTTTTTAAGGCGTTATGTGAGAATGAAAGCCCAGACCTGAGCTATGGCATAGCTGGTGCTACTACCACGACCCCAACCCCATTCTAAAAAATGGTAAGCCAGTAGCGATTTGGGCTTCTATTCTTTGTTGAGAATGGAGTTAGAGACCTCACCATGGGGCTCGGCAATACTACTGCCAAAGCCTCAAGCTATTCTCAATGAAAAGTGGTATGTCAGTTGGTATTTGGGCCCCTACCCTTTTGGTGAGAATAGAGTCAGAGACGTTACCATGGGGTTCGACAATATTACCATCAAGGTCCCAGGCTATTCTAAAAAAAGTGGTATGTCAGTGGGGATTTGGTCTCCTACCCTTTAATAAGAATGGAGTCAATGACCTCACCATGAGGCTCGACAAACTAATTCCTATATAATTTTCTGAAATTTGGGATGTTTATCACTCTTCCCAAAAGTCATGAAAGACCAGAATACCTCTCTTTCTCTTCACATTCCTCTCTCTCTCTATCTTGGTTTCCCAATATAATTATTAATTAATTTCTTTGTAAATTTCTACAATTTGAAATTATTGTAGAAATTCATCATAGACTACTTTACCTTAGCTCCTAAATACCTTACTCTAACTCTAGGACTCCTTAACTTATCTAATTATTGCAACTTGCGTCCACCCCTTAGCTACAACTTAATAATATAATATAGATACATAAAGGAAAAAGTTTATATAACGTTGCAACCTTAAAATAGATCATTTCCACATCGAGATGTATGAATATGCAAAAAAAAATATTTAAATCCAAGAAATAGTGTACCTTGAAACATATTATCCATACCATTCATTTTCAAGATTTTCATATATTTATAGATCTACTGGATTTAATCATTTTCGGAGTTTAAAATTTTATAATTAGAGATGAAATTAAATTTTAAGATAATCCTAATAATTTTTTACACCTTAATTACATGTTATGATAATATTTGGAGGTGCGCCTCAATTGGATTGTTTAAGGGTGCAACCTTATAGAAATCGCACCCATATATAAATTTTTAGATATTGCCTTGTACAATGCTCTCTCTTTCCCTACCTATTATTAGTTTCACCTCAAATCAATGTTCTAAAATAGAGATGGGGGCAGGATCGATCACCCACTGGACCAATCCAGTCCGTTTATTTGGGCTAGATTGGGCTAATTCTATGGTATGGAATTGGTCTCAAAAGCATTGAAATAATAATTTGATTTTGAAAAAGTTAAATAATCTAAATGATAAAAAAATTAAAATGGACACGATCCAGACACTGGGTTGCCCTGACAGGCACACCCTATTGTGCTAGTCCATCAAAATCGGACCAATCCCTGCTTTTGACTAGCAATAGGGCTGGTGCCCACAGATTTCGGATCCAGTTCTCCAATTCTCGACCCGGATCTGCAGCTTTTAAACACTGCCTTGAATATTTTAAGCTGCCACTGATTGGCAGTTGGTATCATACATAACCACACCAAGAGTTAAATATTTCAGAAAAGATACAAAAATAAAAAGTTAAGTGTTAAATAGAATCTATTTAAATGTTAGATAGTGGCTTCGATACTAATGTCTAATTTTCAAATTGCCACTCGGCTACATAAAGAAAAGGTTCTCTCACTATCATAGGGAAAGGCCCCTTAAAATAGAAGAATAAATGGCCTACCACTACCAACTTCTTGAAATATCTGGACAACTTTTTTCAGCTTTTTTCATTATTTTATTTATTTTATTTTTTTATTTTTGTTTATCAAAATGTGCTTCACTTTTTAAGAAAGCTTATGGACAGATATTAGGACAGTCCAAGTCCAAATCATTGATGCTCTCCCAACATGCTTTACAAGTTGCATGTTGTTGCCATTAGGGGAAATGTTCTTAAGCTCAACTTTGACTGCTCCAATTCAAGTAGATGGGGTCCTACCCATTACTTCAATGTGGGCGTACTTCAATGTGGGCGCCTCCCACTTACATTAATTGGTATCTTGAAATCTAACCAAAAATGCAGATTTAATGTTGAAAGACCTTAAAATTGATTATCCCAACTAGTGTTGTCAAAATGAGACTAGTTGTGGAACTAATAAGGGTTTTAGTTCAATCAAAAATCGGTTCTGGTGTTGGTCGAACTTATTGGACCAGATTTTAAAAACTGATTTTTTATACCAATTGTTAGATTTCTTAAGAAAACTCTTCATACATTGACCATTATTTCTAGAATATACGACCTTTGTATACTCATTCAATCAATAGTAGGAATATTTATGCAAAAAATTAAATCATAGGAACGGAAAGAAATCATAAACGCTTTAATACATACCATAAAATGCAGGATCTTGCACCTACCTTTCCCATACTATACACTTTCTACAGTAGCCCAATAGACAATTTGAATTGCTCTCTTGTTGTAAAGAAAACAAAAACTGGAGTAGGACCAGATTGAACGGCGCCTATATTTTGAAGAAGTCATTGTAACCAGACAATCTCCATCGCAGTATGTGCAAGAGCTTTGTACTCAGCTTCAGCAATGGAATGAGCAACCATATCTTGTTTCTTACTTTTCCATGAGCAAAGAAAATCACCAAAGAAAATAAAGAAAATAATCGTGTTATCTTTTCTTTTTTTTTTTCCTTGAGGGAACTTATATAAAAGAGATTTGTATTAAAAAAAATTATCTCATTTTTAAAACTTTCATGAACCCAAAGTAAGTAAGCGCATTTGCCAAAAACGTTTAGAGGAAAATAAGTCAATGTAAAATCTTCTTTTTCTCTAAATCAAGGTCCTCATTTTTGAAGAGGAAGAGAGTGTTTACAATCAAACATATTAGGAATAAGGGGCGAGGTACAAAAATTTGGGTTTCGCTCACAAATATTGCATGGTATAAATAAGCCATTTTTCATTCTCTCTATATACATAGGTTTGATTAGTTAACCTTTTCTAGGTTTTTATTATTTCATTGTAGTACAAGACAGCAATTTGGATGGACCATTCTTTGATACTTTTAGACTTCTGAGTTTTGTGAGGTTCAATCCTATTATGAGGTTCATTTTTTACTTTCAACAGCAATCCTATACCTCAATTGTTGTATTAATATAATCGTTGTACTTAGAATTGTTTCATTGTATGCTTCCAATAAAATTATTGTACGTTTATGTGGCTGACAGTGTAGAAGCCCATCATGTCGTTTCGCTTAATGAAAATACAGAAATAAATAAATAAATAACTTCATAAATGGGATCATAAATACTAAAGTCATTATATAAAATCATTGGTTATTAACTTATTGAATACTCTAATAATTGAAAATGTTAATTTTATTTTATGTCTTTTATGTTGGATTTGGTGCTATCCAAAATCACCAACATAAGGAAATTTTATATTTTATGTGATTGAGATATTTTTATATTATATGGGATTAATTTATGTGATTGAGATATTTTTATATTATATGGGATTAAGATATTTTGAAAGGGATTGAGATTGATATTGATAAGTTTTATAAACGAAATAGAAATCCAAAAAGATTATGACTCTTGGATATATCTCTTGGTTTTGAGATATATGTAAGATTTATAGGAAGTTTCTTATATAATATGAACTCCTAATCTTATATATATATATATATATATGTGTGGAAAAGTCTTCCTAACGCCTAGAGGCGAAAATGAATAGTAATTTCCCCTACCCTCATCATCGTCCAAGTTTCATCGTGCGATCATGATTGTCCGGTAATATTTTATTTTTTATTTTTTATAAATCAGAACGACCTTAAATTTGGAGGGTATGTACATCTTACTGAGACGCATCTAATAAAAATATAAAAAAAATTATTTGCGAGAAAACAATTGACTAAAATACCCCCGAAAAGTTTTGGGGGTATTTTGGTTATTTTTTTGTGTAAATTATTCTTTTTATATTTTTCGAAAATTACTCTATTTTTTATGAATACACACTTCAAAATTTAGATCATTCCAATTTGTAGAACAAATATAAAAATGAAACACTACCAAACAATCGTGACCACACGATGAACTTTGGACGGTGATAAGGGTAGGCAAAATCACTGTTCATTTTCGTCTATAGGCATTGCGTAGTGTTTTTCTATATATATATATATATATATTAGGATAAAAGTGCAAAGAATTTGAGTGCACTATGTAGGTCACCATATGGGACTATTGGTTCCTCTAGAGAGAGCGGGGGGAGAGCCTCCTGAGCATAAGATAAAAGTTTCCTCTTAGAGAGAATATAGCTTCTTATGTGGAAGAAACATTGTGACGGTGCCTCCTGTAGACTTTTGGAGATTGAGATACAAAGTTTCCTCTTAGAGAGAAAAAAGCTTCTTACGGAAAGAAACATTGTGATAGTGCCTCTTGTAGACTCCTGGAAATTGAGAGGCTTCTTTCTTATAAAAAAGCGGTTCCCATTGACATTTTGGGTAGGCTTGTTTCTTATAAAAAAACGGTTCCCATTGAGATTTTAGGTGGTTTCCCTTTTAGTTAGAGAGAGAGTCATTTTTTCATTGCTATCGCGTCTTTATCTTGTATTGTCGATAATGGTTGCCAAAAATAAAGAGAAGAAATGGAGAGTGGTTTAAAAGGGTTTGCTCGACTTGAGTTTTTGTCGATGTTTGCTCCAAAATCTTTGATGTAGCTTTCATTGGTATGGTGGATTTCAGTTTGTCGTGTTCTTGTTATATGTATTTCATACTTTATTTCTCATACTTTTTTTGCCAAAAATAAAAAATAAACATGTTGAGTTTAGAGCTTCCGCGCACAATCAGTGGTATCAAAGCACAACAAGTGGTATCAGAATCTGGTTTTGGGTTGTCAGTATGGTAATAAAGGTTCTGAATGTAAAGTTCGAGGTAGAGAAATTTGATGCCAAACACTATTTTTTAGCAAGAATGGTGGACGAATTTATTTGGAAAAATATAAAGAATTTATGAAGCTATCCAATAGATATTGGCATAGTGATCAGGTGATTTTGATATCAAGGTGGAGATTATTGGATTTGGTGCTATCTAAAATCACTAACATAAGGAAATCTCATGTTTTGTGGGATTGAGATACTTTTATATTATGTGGGATTAAGATATTCCCATATGGATTAGATTGATATCGATAAGTTTCTTGAAGGAAATAGAAATCCAAAAAAATTAAGACTCTTGGATATATCTATTGATTTTGAGATATATGTAAGATCTATAGGAAGTTTTCTGGATTTCTAATCTTATATATATGATATGAAAGTATAGAGAATTTGTGTGCCCAATCTGGGTCACCATATAGAAATATTGATTCATCTGAAGAGAGAGGGGAGTAGAGCCTCCCGTGCAAGATTTCTTTTTAGAGAGAAAATAACTTCTTACGGAAAGAAGCATTTTAATGGTGCCTCATGCAGACTCCTGAAGATTGAGAGGCTTCTTTCTTATAAAGAAGTGGATCCTTTTGAGATTTTGGGTGGTTTCTCTTTTAGTTAAAGAGAAAGTCAGTTTCTCGTTGCTCTCACATCTCTATCTTATATTGTCGGTAATATTTGTTAGAAGTAAAGAGAATGAAGGAATAGTAGTTTAAAAGAGTTTGCTCGACTTGGGTTTTGTTCCAAAATCTTTGATGTAAATTTTATTGGTATAGTGGATTTCAGTTTGCCGTGCCATAGATGTAACTCTTTTGTGGTGAACCGTATACATTTTTGTGTTCTTGTTGCATGTATTTCATGTTTTATTTCTCCCACTTTATTTGCAAAATAAATAATATACCCGTCGAGTTTAGAGCTTTTGTGCATAAACTTTTATCTTGGAGTTTTTGGGCCGATATGGATTTATTACCAATTTTTTGGTTACCTATGGGCTGTCGTTCTCATACTTGCTAACAATAGTCAAAGTTGGTCAACTGTTAGTTTTGATCAGAGTTTAACCCAATTGATTTTTGCTTTAGCCCAACCCAACCAAGACACTAGTAAGTAGTCGGACCAGTCTAACGGAGCAATGTGATTCAACTTTGATGACCAGTCGGACCAATCTAACCGGCCAATGTGATTCAACTTTGATAACGCTGGTCTCAACCTTGAATATTGGCTCTGAGAAAGAAAATGAGTTTTAAGCCATAAAGTAGCACACATTATCTCGAATACTCATTTTAAAATATTTATAGAACTATTTTTAAAACGTCAAATTTCATTAGTGAGGGGCCTATAAAAAACAATCATACAGATTTCAGTCGCCCAAAGCGCTTTGAGGTACAACTTCACTTTTTACGTAATTCCGGGGCTTTGTGCTCTTTAAATGTTGTTCTTTTCACAAGTACATATTCACAAGATATTGCCTCTATTTTAAGGCATGCTTGTTGACATGGCAGACACTGACATGGCATTTTGACGAGCTGATTTTTTGTTCTGTTTTTTTCCCATTAATGAGAGTGAAACTTTAAGTTTTCTCAGCCTAGTGCACATGGGGGCCCTCATTTTAAGCGTACGAATTCATCATTTATATAAGATTTACATAGCATAATATTTTTTTTATCTTCATTGACAAGGTGATTAGGCATGCATTAAACATGTCCTTACATGGTGGGTCATTATACTCAAGCGGTGTTTAAAAGCCGGTTTTGTGGGGCATGTTGTTCATCCACAAATTTACGTCCGATTGTTGGTTGGGTGATTTAGATCGGGTATAAATTGATTCAAATCGATAATTTAAAAAATATTAAAAATAAATAAAATAAAATAAAACTTAAAATAGAGGTTTATGGGATGTACATTTTTAGAGGTGACCTAAAAAAAATATTAAATATATTTTAAAAAATAATAATAATATATATAAGGGGTTTTAAATAAAAATGAAGCTGAAATTCATATTATCTTGAAATTAGTTTAATCCCGATGGATTCCCATCTAAATTATAGATCAAAAGTTTCAAAACACTTCATTCAAAGAACAAGGAATACCAGTCTCAATGGTGAACCTAGGTACTGTAGTCAGGTTTTGGGATTGGAGTGTAGAGTATGGTTTTGTGGATTGGATTGGCCTCTCTCCCATTTCGACATTTTCTCGGCAAGGTACCATGGCCTTAGTTTCCAAGTGAGGTAGAAGAGGCTAGTGCCTCTAATGTGCGCATAGTCCTTTTGGGCTCCTGTGCCACACGTGACCCTAGGTATGGGTCAACTAACCATGACGGCCATTATGAGAGACGAAGATCATAATGAAATTGTACAAACTCACTAGTAAGTAAGGGTTGTATAGCACCAGGGGGTGGGCTTTGTATAAGGTCGGTGCCTTAAATAATTAAAGGTGCACCTCTAAATAGTGTTCAAAGATTTTTAGTTGGAAAAGGTATTTGTTGTGGCTTGAAAATTTATTTTCATCACTACTTATAAAATTTGAAATTTTAAAAATAATATCGACGAGCAGATCTATAAACTGTTGAAATTTTAAATTATTGAAAATTAACGATCTAGATAATAAATTATTTCCCATGCTTAAAATCTATTTTTTTCATGTCATACATCCCAAAGTCAAGATGATTGATTTTAGGATTTCTAGACGTGAAAACCTCTTCTAGTGAGTGGTTGTTGTGTTCTTTAATTTGATTATTTAAATACTCAACGTTTTATAACCGTTTTTCAAATATAAGACTATTCACTTTTGGTATAAAAAGACTGCAATCATCCCAAGGGTGGAGTTGTCAAATTCCATAACTTGATATAGATTTATTGATTTTTTTTATTTTATTTTTTTCAAACTTTGAGGCTGATCAATTTCACATCCTTGTCCACGTAAGAAATACATGTTGTTTTGGAAAGATTTTGACAAGATGTGATTTTAGTTCCATTTGTAGATTTTTTGACAACTTGGTGCAACTTAATCCAACTCCAATAGGATCGCAGGACCTTGGAATTCCATTCATAGATTTTCACACGACCGTTGGATTAATACTTTTTTAAGACTACGTATGCATATCATCATTCTTATTGAAATCTACTTCAAACTTATAATTATAACCGATCATGAACTTCCAATGGCTCATTTGTTCGAATCTCCATGAGTTTGTTCTAAAACCAAATATCATGGGCTTGTCTAAAACCAAAATGGTCATCCACAAAATTGTCTTGAGAGTTTCATTTAGGATTTAAGAACCCTCTTAGACACAGAAATAGGAATCACAAAAATTGGATTCCACTAGAAACATGGACTTATCTAGCTAGAAATAAAATAGGCGAGAACACGAGCCGTAATATGATAAATAAAGCATAAAATACACAAAATTTTATGTGGTTCACCCAAAAAGGGCTATATCCATGAAATCCACTGTATTAGTGAAAGTTACATCAAAGATTTTGGTATATATATAGTTAATATGGGATTTCTTTATGGGGGTGATTTTGGATATCACCATATCCAACATGTTCTTGTACAGGATTGTATCTAAAGTTGAGATGACGATTTTCATCTATTTATAAGTACTAAAAGGGATGAAAGGCAACATTCAAAAACTCATCCAAAAATATAAAATAAAAAATAAATAAAAAAGACAAAAAAAAATCATGACAAGTGAAAACAAATACTTTTATTTCAGTAAATAGAATAGATTTATTTTTCAAATTTCATAGAATTATATAGAGAACAATGTCCCACGGTTTGGATAGTTAAAAGGGTATCGGCCGAAAAGTTGTCCAAACTTTGAACACGGGCAAGGCGATTGTCCAAAGTTTGAAACTCATCATTTTATATTCTTGAAAGGGAAAACATCCTATTATCCCCTATTTTTAACTTTTATATCTCAAAAGACTCAAAAATTGAAAATATTACTTATAAGCAAAATGACTCAATTTTTTCTTTCTTGCAACTCCCTAAACTCATCTGACCATGTATTATTAACCTAAACAACTTATTAAATGCCTCCATCTCTTTCCCTCTCATCATCATCTCTCTCTCAAAACTCCATCTCTCTCTAAAACCCAAACTCCATATCTCTCTCTCACATCAGCGTCTCTCTCTCTCTAAAACTCAAACTCAAACTCCATCTCTCTCTCCCTAAAACTCTCTCTCTCTAAAACCCAAACTCTATCTCTCTCTCTGTCACACTCCAAAAATTTACAATACTGTTATTCCTGAGATGTGACAGACAAAACATATATAGATCTGTTGATAGGATAAATTTACAGTGGCGAGGTCTTACAAAGTAAATAAAGAAAGCTAACACAACAACAGTATCTTTCAAGGTTGATCATGACTAGCACTCAAAATGAATCCACAGTTATCCTGAAAAAATGTTTACCATAGTTTGATGAGTTTGGCTACTCAGTAAGTGATCATCATAATTCTAAAAATAATTATGATTGAAAGATATCAATATTTTCCAAAATGAGATCTATTAACAGAAATGCAACAACAGTTTCATTTACAATAAATGCATAATTAAGTATAATCCGAGTAATTGAAATGCTTATAACACTTTTAACGGCAGTACATAATTCAAAGGATTTCACAAAATACCCTACTGGCGTCCCAAGTAGGTCACCTATATACCCCATCAACGTCCTGATTGGTCCACTTAATCCCTATCGGCGTCCCAGATAGGTCCACTTAATCCCTGCAGGTCCACTTATACCTCACCGTCCTACCGGATGAGTCCACTTAATCCCTACCGGCGTCCCAGATAGGTCCACTTATACTTCACCGGCGAACCGGATGAGTCTACTTGCATACTTAAATTATTTCTAAATCTTTTTAAACATTCGAAAGCAGCAATATCATGTACTCAATATATCACTGAAATCATTAATATGAATTTCACTGAAACCATTAATAACAGTCACTTTCAATAACATTTCTAAAATAATCAATCAAATATTTTGGGCTCAAATTTAGAAAGGTAGCAGTTTGTAAAGACGTTCTAGCATAATTGCCAATTTAATATATATAGAAAAACTCTTATAGAAATTCAAGAATACGGAATTATCACAATTTATGGGATATCAATTCACAAATAAACATTTCACAACAATACTATAATCAATTGCAAAAATGTCAATTTTTTTAAATAATAAGGCAGTCATTTGCACATGAATTTTACAATGTCTAAATATTCAAAACAGTAGAAAGAAATATCACAATTTTACTAAAAGCAGAAATATCACATTTATTTCTAACAATAAACAAGAAAAATAAATAAATTTATTTTTCTAATTTATAGCATTCAAAATTTCTAACATAGATAAAATATCACAACTTTTATTAAAAAGATTATTTTTCAAGACAATGAAGTCACGTGCGCATAAAATTTATCGCGCCTAAAATTCATGATAATAAGCAGAAATAATTATTTCATTTCATTTTTAAAAAGAATGGATTATTTTTCGAGACAATGGGATCACTTACACACAAAACTTATAAAATAAAGATCCTGGACGGAAATATCACAATTTATTAAAAATAGACTATTTTTCAGAAAGACGATGTCACTTACCCACAAATGTTTGAGAGGGAGCTTCCGATAAAAAATTCGGTTCGAGATAAGAGTTCACTGTGTTTCGACCAGAGAGAGAGAGAGATCTCAAAATTTTCTAGGGTGGGAGTGCTCACATCCCCTATTTAAATTCTTATAACGTATTATTATAATATTTTATTACGCTCTACCTCATACCTGAGGTGTCGCGTTAAGCGTTTGCTTTCATCATACGAAAACCACGTCCGCTAAAGGACGTTGCCAGCTGCAAGCAGCAAGTGCAAAGGCTGCAAACAAAAGCAGCAGCAAAAGTTTTAAACCAAGTAAAAGTTTTTGAAAATAGTGATGGTCCCCAAGGACCATCATACTCAAATAGACCATCACCTATTTAAAAGCATCTTTTCTCCTTTTTTTTTTTTTTTTTTTTTTTTTTGAAATTTTAGGATTGTTACATTCTTCCCCCCTTAAAGAAATTTAGTCCTCTAAATTTGTATACCTGATTACTGAAAAAGATAGGGGTATTTTTCTCTGATTTCGTCTTCTCGTTCCCAAGTCGACTCTTCTCTTGAAAGGTACTGCCATAATACACGGACCAAAGGAATCTCCTTGTTACGCAACACTTGCACCCTTCTATCCAGTATCAAAATTGGCTGCTCAATGAAGGATAGGTCCTTCTTGATCGGTAAAGGTTTATATTTTAAGATATGGGATGGGTCGGGCTGATATTTTCGTAGTGAAGATACATGAAAGACATTATGGACATTTGCCAATTCGGGTGGTAAGGCAAGTCTATAAGCGACAACTCTGATTCTTTCCAGGATTTCAAATGATCCGATGTAACGTGGGCTCAACTTTCCTTTCTTGCCGAATCTCATAATGCCCTTTATTGGTGAGATTTTTAGGAAAACTCGATCACTTTCCTCAAATTCAAGATCTCTCCTTCGGTTATCGGCATAACTCTTTTGCCGACACTGAGCTGTCCTGAGCCTTTCACGAATTAATGTTATTTTATTTGTGGTTATCTGGACAATTTCTGGCCTCAAAAGCTTTCTTTCACCAACCTCGTCCCAACATATGGGTGACCTGCATTTCCTTCCATACAGGGCTTCATATGGTGCCATCTGAATACTGGCTTGGAAGCTATTATTATAAGCAAACTCAATCAGGGGTAAATGGTCATCCCAGCTTCCTGTAAGATCAATAACACAGGCCCTCAGCATATCTTCCAAGGTTTGGATGGTCCTCTCCGATTGTCCATCAGTTTGGGGGTGAAAGGCAGTACTAAAGGTGAGTCTCGTCCCCATGGCTGACTGTAGTCTAGCCCAAAATTTAGAAGTAAACCGAGTATCCCTGTCCGATACAATACTGACAGGAACTCCATGCAATCGCACTATTTCCTTAATGTACAACTGAGCCAGTCGATCCAAAGTGTATGTCGTGTGAATCGGTAGAAAGTGGACAGCTTTGGTCAACCGGTCCATAATGACCCAAATGCTATTATGTCCTGAATTTGTTCTAGGCAAGCCAGAGATAAAATCCATAGAGATGTGCTCCTACTTCCATTCTGGCATGGGTAAAGGCTGCAACAACCCAGCGGGCCTTTGATGTTCAGCTTTTAGTTGCTGGCATGTTAGGCATTTAGACACAAATAGTGCTACCTCTTTTTTCATATTATTCCACCAAAAGGTTTTCTTCAGGTCATGATACATTTTAATACTTCCGGGATATATCGTATAACGAGAATGATGTGCTTCTTCTAAGATTGCTTTCTTTACACTCTTATCATTCGGGACACAAACCCGACCTTTGAATCTTAGCAAATCCTCACTACATATAGAGAATTCATCTCTCTTTCCTTGCTTCACCTCTTTTATAATTGTTATAAGCTGAGGGTCTTTCTTTTGTGCCAATCGAATCTGTTGGATTAATTGGGGTTCCGCCTTAATGTTGGCAATCATACTTACCACACCATTAATGGACGGAGTTGGATGCCAATCCACTATTTCCTCTAACAATCGCATTTCTTGAATCATTAGATGAGCTAAGACTCCCGTAGATTTTCTACTTAGAGCGTCGGCCACAACGTTAGCTTTTCCTGAATGATAATGGATGTACAATCATAATCTTTTAAGAAATCAATCCATCTTATCTGCCGCATATTTAAATCCCTCTGAGAGAAAAGGTATTTCAAACTCTTATGATCCGTGTATATTACAAATTGCTCACCATATAGATAATGCCTCCATATTTTCAAAGCGAATACTATTGCAGCTAGCTCCAAATCATGAATTGGATATTTTTTCTCATATTCTTTCAACTGTCTGGATGCATATGCCACTACTTTCCCATATTGCATTAATACACAGCCCAAACCTTTATGTGAAGCATCACTATAAATCACAAATCCTCCACTCCCCTCAAGAATAGTTAAAATAGGTGCTGAAGTTAACCGAACTTTTAGTTCTTGAAAACTCTCCTCACATTCACTTGTCCATTCAAATTTGACATTTTTCTGTGTCAATCGAGTCAATGGGGTTGCGATTCGAGAAAATCCTTCTACAAATTTTTTGTAATATCCTGCCAATCCCAAAAAGCTTCGAACTTCAGTCACATTGCTTGGTTGTTTCCAATTAACAACGGCTTCAACCTTTGAAGGATCAACTGATAGACCTTCTTTTGATATGACATGTCCTAAAAATGTCACTTGTTCAAGCCAAAATTCACATTTACTAAGTTTGGCATACAATTTCTTCTCTCTTAATATTTGCAATACTATTCTTACATGCTGCTCATGTTCCTTCTGATTCTTGGAATAAATTAAAATATCATCGATGAATACCACAATAAATTTATCCAAAAAGGGCTTAAAGATCCGATTCATCAAATCCATAAATGCAGCTGGTGCATTGGTTAATCCAAAAGGCATGACTAAAAATTCATAATGGCCATACCTTGTTCTGAAAGCTATCTTGAGTACATCTTCACTTTTAATCTTAAGCTGATGGTATCCAGATCTAAGATCAATTTTTTAAAACACTTGTGATCCTTGTAATTGATCAAATAAATCATCAATTCTAGGTAATTGATACTTATTTTTCACTGTCACTTGGTTCAACTGTCTATAATCAATACACAATCTCATAGTCCCATCTCTCTTTTTGACAAACAGTACTGGAGCACCCCAAGGTGACACACTGGGCCTAATAAAACCTTTATCTAATAATTCTTCCAATTGTTGTTTCAGTTCTTTAAGTTCTGCAGGAGTCATTCTGTAAGGTGCCTTAGAAATTGGTGCTACCCCTGGCAATAATTCAATGGAGAATTCAATTTCCCTGTCAGGCGGTAATCCTGGCAATTCTTCAAGAAAAAGGTCGGGAAATTCTCGGATAACCGGAGTGGTATCCAAATTTATTTCTTCCTTCCTATCTTCTTTGATATAGGCAAGAAAGCCTTGACACCATTTTCGAAGGAGGCGATTAGCTCGAATACAAGAGATTAAATATGATGGGGAGTCTTCTTTGACACTATTGAAGTAAAATACTGGTTGATTCGGAATACTAAATGTAACAATTTTCTTATAACAATCAATACTTGCATGGTATGCAGAAAGCCAATCCATGCCTAAGATTACATCAAAATCTTGAATTTCCAGGAGTATTAAATCAAGCAACAGTTCATTTTCTTCTATCTTTATTACACATGATTTGTACATTATATTGATGTTAATTGAATCTCCCATCGGTGTGGCTACCTCTAGAATGTATTCTAATTGTTCTGGTTCTACCTTTAAGTGGCATGCAAAGTGTTGTGACACAAATGAATGAGTAGATCCAGGATCAATCAAAACATGAGCTACTTTTTGGAAGATAGTAAGAGTACCTTGGATCACTGATTTTGAGGCCTGAGCGTCTTGCTCTGTAATCGCAAATACTCTTCCCTTCATCTGAGGCTTTGGAGCTATCTCTCCCTGCTTTAGAAGCTGTTGTGTCTGTAAGCTAGGACATTATTTAATCTGGAGTCCCAATTTTTCACATTTAAAACAGGCTCCAGTATTCCAATAACAAGGGCTTGATCCATGATTTTTCCCACATTTTCTACATGGTTCTATTGGGTTTTGAAATGGTGAGGGCCTTGGCTTCTTGTTTGGCCTTTCAAACTGTTGTCGATTAGATGATGTAGGTCTAACATAACTGTTCTGATTTTTCATCTTTTGGTAATCTTCAAAATCTTTTTCGACAATTTGGGCACGATCCACTATTTCAGCATAAGTTCTTAATTTCAAGACTGATATTCTGCTTCTAATAGCTGGCCTGAGACCCCTTTCAAATTTCTTCACCTTTCTTGCTTCATTGTTAATCATATGTGGTGCAAACCTGGCCAATTCAGTAAACTTGGCCTCGTACTATGCTACTTTCCTATTTTCTTGGATTAATTCTAGAAATTCCATTTCTTTTTGGTCTCGAATAAAATCTGGGAAATATTTTTCATTAAATGCCTCTAGAAATACTTCCCAAGTCAAGGTTTTATTTTCTTTGACCAATACTCCTTTTGTCATTCGCCACCAGTGTTGTGCCTCACCTTCTAACATAAAAATTGCCAAGGCCACCTTCCTATCATCAGGACATTCCATAACCTCGAATATTTTTTTCAATTGCATAATCCATCCTTCGGCTTCCAGTGGGTTTACAACACCCTTAAAAGAAGGTGGGTTTAATTTCTTAAATTTTTCGATATTGCTCCCACCATTTCATGTAATTGACTGCCTGGGTGGATTGTTGTTTTCCATCTAATGTTGCATTAGAGCAACCATATTTTCCAAGGCTTTGTGAATTCCTTCCATATTGGCTTCAGCTATTCTGGATCTTGACTTTATTCAGGTCTGTACACACAATAAATGTGATTTTAAGTACATTCTTTTTAAATTTCCTAAGGATCTTAAACTTATTGCTCTGATACCATAATTGTCACACCCCAAAAATTTACAATACTGTTATTCCTGAGATGTGACAGACAAAACAAATATAGATCTATTGATAGGATAAATTTACAGTGGCGAGGTCTTACAAAGTAAATAAAGAAAGCTAACACAACAACAGTATCTTTCAAGGTTGATCTTGACTAGCACTCAAAATGAATCCACAGTTATCCTGAAAAAATGTTTACCATAGTTTGATGAGTTTGGCTACTCAGTAAGTGATCATCATAATTCTAAAAATAATTATGATTGAAAGATATCAATATTTTCCAAAATGAGATCTATTAACAGAAATGCATCAACAGTTTCACTTACAATGAATGCATAATTAAGTATAATCCGAGTAATTGAAATGCTTATAACACTTTTAACGGCAGTACATAATTCAAAGGATTTCACAAAATACCCTACTGGCGTCCCAAGTAGGTCACCTATATACCCCATCAGCGTCCTGATGGGTCCACTTAATCCCTATCGGCGTCCCAGATAGGTCCACTTAATCCCTGCAGGTCCACTTAACTTCACCGGCGTACCGGATGAGTCCACTTAATCCCTACCGGCGTCCCAGATAGGTCCACTTATACCTCACCGGCGAACCGGATGAGTCCACTTGCATACTTAAATTATTTCTAAATCTCTTTAAACATTCGAAAGCAGCAATATCATGTACTCAATATATCACTGAAATCATTAATATGAATTCACTGAAACCATTAATAACAGTCACTTTCAATAACATTTCTAAAATAACCAATCAAATATTTTGGGCTCAAATTTAGAAAGGTAGCAGTTCGTAAAGACGTTCTAACATAATTGCCAATTTAATATATATAGAAAAACTCTTATAGAAATTCAAGAATACGGAATTATCACAATTTATGGGATATCAATTCACAAATAAACATTTCACAACAATACTATAATCAATTGCAAAAATGTCAATTTTTTTAAATAATAAGGCAGTCATTTTGCACATGAATTTTACAATGTCTAAATATTCAAAACAGTAGAAATAAATATCACAAGTTTACTAAAAGCAGAAATATCACATTTATTTCTAACAATAAACAAGAAAAATAAATAAATTTATGTTTCTAATTTACAGCATTCAAAATTTCTAACATAGATAAAATATCACAATTTTTATTAAAAAGATTATTTTTCAAGATAATGAGGTCACGTGCGCATAAAATTTATCGCGCCTAAAATTCATGATAATAAGCAGAAATAATTATTTCATTTCATTTTTAAAAAGAATGGATTATTTTTCGACAATGGGGTCACTTACACACAAAACTTATAAAATAAAGATCCTGGACGGAAATATCACTATTTATTAAAAATAGACTATTTTCCAGAAAGACGATGTCACTTACCCACAAATGTTTGAGAGGGAGCTTTCGATAAAAAATTCGGTTCGAGAGAGGAGTTCACTGTGTTTCGACCAGAGAGAGAGAGAGATCTCAAAATTTTCTAAGGTGGGAGTGCTCACATCCCCTATTTAAATTCTTATAACGTATTATTATAATATTTTATTACGCTCTACCTCATACCTGAGGTGTCGCGTTAAGCGTCTGCTTTCAACATACGAAAACCACGTGCGCTAAAGGACGTTGCCAGCTGCAAGCAGCAACTGCAAAGGCTGCAAACAAAAGCAGCAGCAAAAGTTATAAACCAAGTAAAAGTTTTTGAAAATAGTGATGGTCCCCGAGGACCATCATACTTAAACAGACCATCACCTATTTAAAAGCATCTTTTCTCCTTTTTTTTTTTTTTTTTTTTTTGAAACTTTAGGATTGTTACACTCTCTCTATCTAAAAATCCATATCTTTCTCATACATAAGAAGGTGTGCTCATGTTACAGGTCAAGCTAAACCCTTTGGCTGGTAAACTCACCGAGAAGTGAAGAGAGAGATATGGAGTTTGAATAGGGTGTCATTTTAGTGTTTATTTGGGTAAAGAATTTATGGCCAAAGGGATCCAAGGGATTGTACGATAGAAAAATATGGAGACATTTTGCTTACAAGTAACATTTTTAATTCTTCGGTCTCATGAGATATGGAAGTTAAAAATAGAAAATAAAGAGATATTTTCCTTCTTGAAAAATCTGACAAATCTTGTCGTTGAACACAAGAAATTATGCCTCCCACTGCTATTTCCCTCAAATTGTCTTTGTTAATATTTCACGGTCGAAAATTCGCCCCATAACCCTAAGAACAAGGGTGGCAATCCGGCCATGCCTAGCAAGCCTACCCTAAAAAACTAGGGCCTAGGCCAAGAAATGTGGCCTGAGGGTGGGTCAAAGCCTATGCCAAGAAGTGGCGGGTCAAGACCTAGCAACCAAGGATTGAGGAAGGGCCGAGCCGGGCTGGGCAGTTCCAATGGAGGGCCGGTTCAACTCAGCTTGGCCTTATGTTGAAGTTGTAATAAAAGAAATAGAGAACAAAAAGAGAAATAAGCATATATATGATTCGGCAATGGTGCACTAATATTTCATTCATAGGAATTACTCTGGTTTATCGAATATTTATAAAATTACAATTCGTATCTTTTAAGAAACAAATCTCATTACAATTGAAATACCACAAAATAAAGAAACTCTCAATATAGAAAACTTTATATCTTGATGTTATAACTTTCAATCCCGTCTTTTATTTATGTTTTTCTTTTGCTTTTGTTTTCTATTCTATTTGGCCCAGACAAGCTCGACCGAGCCCTAGTAGTGCTAGGGCCAGGCTTGGGCTAAGGCCTTTTGGCCTTGTCAAGGTTGGGCCCGGACTTGGGCGGACCCTATAGGAACTAAGGGCAGTGGTGGCTGGCGCGTTGCCACCCCTATCTAAGAAGTTTTAAATACTTCGTGCTGATTTGGGACCTAGTTTTGCACAGAGGCAATAACCTATAGGGGCCGAAATTCGACGAAACTTTGAAGAGGTTCCTTATTTTTTTGTTTATGTAGAGCTAAGGCTCTAAACAATAAAATTGGAGCTTACCACAAAACTTTTACTAAAAGAGGTTGTTTTGATGACTAAATATCATCAAATTGATCATCGATATAAGGATGTATGGACATAAGAAAAAAATGGATTTCAAGTTTTAAAAATAGTATATTTTGTAACGTATTTTTGGATCGTCAATTTTTAAGATTTTCAAATTTTTATAGATATGTCGATCTAAACTACTTTTGAAGCTTTGAACTTTATAAATAAAAATAAAATTATATTTTAAGGCTATAAAAATGATTTCGAATATTGAAACCACATATCCCGACATGATTTGAAGGTAGGCTCTAATTTGATTGTTTAGAGCCTAGGCTCTATACAAAGGGCACCCTTTTTGTTTTCCCATGAAGCCAGTCGTAAGTCCTAAGCCACGAAGACGTCTCCTTTTTGGCCAAAACTTGAATATGGATTCTCCACAAGTTGAAGGAATATTTATGGAATAAAACCTTTTATTAGCAAACCCCAACTGGTTTTAGCCTCCACGCACTTAAATTTTTATCTATGAGAGAGAAAGTTTTATTAATACTTTTTAGAGAGAGACTTCTTTATTACAATTTGCTCATTCAGATGATATCACCAAAATTCTGGAGCTGTAAAGAAATGATTTCAGAAAGAGAAACAAATCACGCAAGCAATAAAACTCTCTCTCTCTCTCTCTACATTGTTTTAGTCAAAGAGGCAGATGCCTCCTTATAGTAATGTAACTGGAACCTCGAATCCTTCGCCCCCATATTCCTAAATTTCCAGACTTTTCAAACAACGGCACCCAACTCTCCTTCTTTTCAATGCATACAATATTCACTCCAAATTTTTTAGAATTTTATATTATTCAGTCAGTGATCTCGTCACCATTCCAGTTCTTTCAACGCACCAATGGAGGAGGAGAATCCTTTTGCGTTCCTCCCCCTCTCTCTCTCTACCAAATACTTCATCCTGATTTTTCTCTCTCTACAGTCAGGACTCAATACTCAAAAGTGGCTATTTATTCTCTGCATGACAACAATGGAATTAGAAGTGATACCTTCTCTTACTGTTTCAATTTAAAGATTTTGCTTCCTACCCAGAAGCCGTTCGAATTTCACTCATCATACCATCTCTCTCCAAAACTCCTATAGACGAAAACGCCTATAGACGAAAATACGTAATAAAACCGTTCAAAATTCATCATACAGTCACGATTGTTCGATAGTATTTTATTTTTCATTTGTTTTCTACGAATTGAAATGATCTGAAATTTGGAACGTACGGTTTGAATATTAGTTCAAGAATTAAACCTGGTGGGTCGGGTCCGGGCTTGTGACTAATATCACGGCTTGAGACCTGCCATTTTGTTTACTACCCCTTTAATTATCGATTCTAATTTCAAAGACTACATCCATCATTTCTAAAAAACTTCCAGTGCTCAAAATAGAAGCTGCAATGTAAATAAACTAGATAGAAAGGAAAAAAAAAAGATACCAAATGTATCACGACCGGCAAATTATTGGAAAAAATGGATATGAATCCAATTTCATTAATTTCTGTGTATCATTTTCCTGGGTAGGCCCTATCTTCATCACAAATTTATCAAGATTTACAAGAATTTGATCCACGGACCCCTCAAAAAAAAAAAAACCAAAATTCCAAAAATTCCAATATCAAAAGGGCATTATATGTGTCATCTTACTGTCATAATTCGATAAACAATTCTTGGAATTAACCCTGAAAATCCTCAACAAATCACTACACATTTGCCTAACACTCAGCGAGCAATTACTCTGCATAAGCAACAAAATCTTTGTTAATCCATTGCTCCCGACCACCATCTCCTGTGCTCTCTGATCCCTAAACAGATGGCACATACTCCATAGGACCACCGCTCCGTACTCCGTAGCTTGACTCGATACTTTGAGCAGCTTTTGCACGATCAGCGGTATACACGTGGCGTCATCGCAGATCGCCTTTCGCCCATCGGAGCAAGCGGTGAGCATCTCCAAAATCTTCAATGACCGTTCAGCCGCGCCGGGATCCGAACGCCGGAGAATTTTCACGGTGACTGGAACAATGCCGAGTCTCACTAGCGGTGCCCGGGTCTTTTTTGGAACCGATAGAGTTATTAAGCAGGATAGCAATGACTCGATGATTGGGCCAGACTCGTTTTCCAAGAGCTTTATTAGGGTTTCTAAGATCCCTTGTTTCTCTGCAACTAAAAGCTTGAGCTCTGCATCCATGGCAATGTTCTCTAAGAGCTTCACGCTCTCCATCTTCGAATTTGAGCCCCCCTTTTGCAAGATATTTAGAATGGAATCGAGTACCTCTGATTTTGCCAATATCTTTGCAGAGATTCGATCTTGATTCACAAAAACAAGAGCCAGAACCCTGACCGCTTCTTCCAAAATCTCCAAGCTCTTGGCCGCCATTAAAACACCAGCAAGAACAGGTATACACCCCGCTTTAACAAGGAACTCTCGATTTCTCTCTCTCTCTCTAGCGAATCGACCAAGCTTAGTCAAGATCTCAGAAGAAATCATGACTCCATTTTTTATATCTTCCACGATGCCTTGGATCTGGCGTGGTTCGAGAGGGCCTGGACTAGAAGGAAAATGGCCTGCATCGCTAGGGTTAGGGTTCTGATTCGATTCGGTCCAAATTTTGATAAGGCGTTGAAGAGTATGGTTGGGGATGAATTCTTTGGTCTGAAGGACTTGGTTAGTTGCAGGGCAAGTGTTGTTTCCATTGTCGATCCATTTTTGGATGCTCGATCGATCGTAGGTGACGCCAGTGCATAGACTCACAGGCGATTTCATTATGTCCAATGAAATTGGGCATTTGAAGAACGTTGGGATTGTGATGCACAGGTTATTCTTCTTCACCATTGTTCAAGAGAGAGAAGATTTTGAAGATGGGTTCTGTAAAATTGAGATAGAGATAATGGGTTATAGTGCGAGAGAAATTGGTTAAGCAGATTTTAGAGAGAGAAACTGGTTGGAAGAGAGAGGTTTTGATGATGGGTGCCTGTACATTTGAGAGTTTATATCTAGAGGAAATATGAAAATTGGAGCTCTACTAAAATTGATATAGAGAGAGAGAGAGAGAGAGAGAGAGAGAGAGATAATCTGGTATATGTAAATGAAAGAGAGGGTGATTTATACAATGAAACTGAGAGATGAGAGAGAAAGAAGGGGAGATTGCAGGTTTAGAGAGAGAGAGAGAGATGGAGAAGGTGGGGAAGAGAGAGGGGGGATATATTAAGGAGGAGGAGGAGGTTGGTCAAAGATGGTCCGTATTTCTACATATGTGGGCTTGGCCTCATAAAAGAAAGGAAAAAAAAATGAATGATGAGGTCATTGGATTGAGGACTCGTTGGTCAAGAGTTTTAGAGAGAGAAAGAGAGAGTTGGTATTAATTATGGAGTGAGACGTGGGAGAGCCGCGCTGTTTAGACCGTTGAATAAAATGTGGCTTTGTGTACGATACGCGTGTTTCTCTCTCTCTCTCTCTCTTCAACCCTTTCCACCTTATACTTACTTTTGCCTTCCTACGTCCACTCGGTTTTGTTTTTTTGTGGGACTGAGAGGCCCCATACTTTTTATCAAAAGACGCAAACGCCCCAGCAAATCTTTCGAAGCAGAATGGACCTTATTCATTCAGTAGAGCGTTTAGCATGCTCCCGCGGGAGCATGCTGTACCCCTCCCCCCCCTGAGGTACATTCACTCCCTCGAGCAATAGGGTTATTTTCATTTCGGTGGATTTTAAGTAGGGTGGCGAACCGTAAGGGCCGCCCCGTTGGCCTCCAAGACAGACTTGGCTTTTGGGCCACACGCTTTAGGGCAGCCCGAGCCCACGAAAACATGGATATACACACTTGTGTGCTTTGCAAAAACACACGCATATATATTATATATACTATTTTTGCTAATACCTTTTAATAATTTGCTTAGCTGCTATTTTAGAAAAAGAAAAAGTTTTTATAAGGTTGACACCTTAAATTGTAGAATTAAGGTGCACCTCAAAACACTATCCAAAAAGGCTGGGAGGGCATTTAATTGATCATCTCGACATTGAGATGTTAAAAAAATTAAGAGATTTTAAGTCTAAAAAATAGTACATCTTGCAACATATTATCTGGACCGTCCATTTTAAAGTTTTTCATTCATTTATAGATCTGCTTGATTTTAACCATTTTTCAAGTTTAAAATTTTATAATTAGTGATAGAAAATAGATTTTTAGACTATCTTAAAAATCTTTGACACCAAAACCGTATCTTATGACAAAGCTTGGAGGTGTGCGCCTTATTTTGATTGTTTAAGGTTACAACCTCATGCATTCCCTTTAGAAAAAGCAAAAGGATTTATATAAACACACCTCAAAAACTTATCGAAAAATATTATTCTAATGCCACAAAGCATAAAAGTAGTACATCTTGTACAAAATATTTGGACCATTCATTTTACAGATTTCAAGTGCACCAAAAATGCATGGTTCGACAAAGTTTAGAGGTGCACCTAACTTTTGATTATTTAGGTTTGATACCTTATATTAAACGCATGGTTCGACAAAGTTTAGAGGTGCACCTAACTTTTGATTATTTAGGTTTGATACCTTATCTTCTTCTTGTTCTTTTTATGAATAAGTTGTTTGAAACATCAAGTTTCGAACTTGATTATTTCCAAAAGAGTCAATGAGGAACTTGAAATTCCAAACCATATCCGTTGAACTAAAAGAAAATGAGACATTTTTTTGAGAACAATGCAAATTTGAGATATTTTCTAGTGAAAATACCTCACACTACGAGCTAGTTAATTACAATCAGTAGAGGAACCCTAGAGGAAGTTAGGGGGCTGATCCACCTAGATGGGCGGATCTTCCCTTAGATCATCGGCATAACCGATGTGCCAAAATAATAACAAATGCAAATAAATATACGTTTAATCAAATAATCAAAAGTAGAGAAAAAGATGAAGAGTTATCTTCCCGGGCTGCTTGGCTCGGAACGACCGAAGCCCGGGGCTTCGTTTATCAGTTGTGTTTACATTATTGTCCCCTTTCTTTTTCTTCAGTATTGATCAAGTCTTAGCATGGTTGAAATGGTTTTCTTAGATTTCTA
Organism: Amborella trichopoda; assembly: GCF_054954075.1. Classification (NCBI taxonomy): domain Eukaryota; kingdom Viridiplantae; phylum Streptophyta; class Magnoliopsida; order Amborellales; family Amborellaceae; genus Amborella; species Amborella trichopoda. The sequence continues at coordinate 7,219,703 of NC_142346.1, forward strand.
AGTTAGGGTTTAGGCATTTTCTAATTCTAAGTGACCAACCCTCTCAAGAGGTCGGATTTCGGTCTTTTGATAAACCTCTGACTCTGAGTAGTTGGAAACTGGATCACCATTCTTATCTAATCGGTCAAAATCAAAATTTGAAATACTAGCAATCGACATGATACGTGTTGTCAAAGCTCACTGCCGCCCAGGCACACAAGTTTTTCACTGGATGACATAGACAACATGCATTGTGTCGTCTAAACCAGTTTGGGTCAGTCAACATGTGTCATGTCGTCTAAGCCTTGTATGACCTAGACACATTGTTTTGTCACTGAGTGGTTTAGACGACATGATTCATGTCATCTGAGTCATTTTGGCCCAGACGATACAATTCATGTCATCTTTGCCTTGTATGGCCCAGACACTGTGTTCTGGTGCTAAATGGTCTGGACGACATGTATTGTGTTGTTTTGGTCAAATCCACCTCATCTATGTCAAAGACGGCTAGAATCTCGGGGTATCAATTCTCATGATATTGTATGCATTTTCGAATGATTATTTTCTCATTTTTTTTAATTTAAAACTGATATATATCCCATATTTTGCTTAATTTTAAATTTAAATGGGGATTTAATAGGATTCGGGACCATGAACTTGGGACTATGGACCATGGTGCTTATGGTTTAAGGTGTTTTAGAATAGTATGGTCCTAAGGGCTCTCTAAGTGTTTCAAGGTCTAGAAAAATAAAAATAAAAATCTAATTAAAAAACAGGTGTCTACAAATTGGAATTTCAAACACGAGATATTTTGAGGAAATTAAAAAGGACAAAACAAAGATATGAGCATAAAAATATAACACACGAACCTGCCCCAATAGTGTAGTCCTAAGGGCTTTCTAAGTGTTTAAAGGTAAAAAAATATAAAGAAATTTGCCAAATTAAAAAATGGGTGCTTACAAGTTGGAATTCCAAATTCGAGTTATTTTGAGTGTTTCAAGGTTAAGAAAAATAAAGGAAAATTTTCAAATTTATAATTGGTCAAAAAAAATAAATGAAGTTTGCCAAATTAAATATTGAGCGTCCACAAGTTGGAATTCCGAATTCGATATACTATGAGCATAAAAATATACCTCATGAACCTGCCCCAGGATAAGGTGTTTTGGAATAGTACGGTTTGCTTTCTAAGTGTTTCAAGGTCAAGAAAAATAAAGGAAATATGCCATGGGACTCAAGGTATTTTGAGAAAAATAGAAATGACAAAACAGGGATATAAGCATAAAAATCTAACGCGTGAACCTGACCTAGACCCAAATATCAGGCTATTATGATGCACAACAAGATGCTTTTTATTTGTGAATTTTTATTATTAAATACACACACGCATTATCAACACTGTCTTAATCAGGGTTTTAGTTCAATTGCAATTAGGATTCCTTGAATTTTAAGTAAGATATTTTATCATAAATAAAGGTCATGTAGAGAATTTAGAATAAAGATCTCAGTTCGAATTTAGATACATAGTTTCCTTGAATTCTTGAGAATTCAGCTGAGCCATTAAAGCTAGGTTTGTTAACTTCCTTTCAATTTCAACACAGTTCACCATTTTTTTCTAGAAAGCTTTATTTTTCTTGGTATGAATTTGTATAATTCGGAATAAGAGCAGGTCATTTGTACCAAAGAAAACGTGGTGGTCGTGAGCAAGGTGTGGAGTTGCAGCAACAAGGGAAGATTTTGAAGATCTGCTGAGGAGAGTTGAGGAATTAGCACTTTTAGTCGATGACCCCAACCGCTCTGATCGCCGTTCAATTATTCATTAACATTGGCGGATCTGATCACAGTGGTGGGAGACATAATCTTGTTGCTTGCGTGGACAATTTTGTTTGTGAACTTCAAGCGGCCGACTGTAAGGAATCTTTATTTTCATCAAGTTGTTTTCAAGATCAATAGATTTTTAGATTGGAATTCGCCACTAATCCTAGATACATTCTCATATGAACCTACGATTTCTTAGGAACATATGATCTATGATAAGGATCAAGATGAAGATGTTTCGAAAGAGCATCTTGCTCACAAAAAATATGGGGAAGGTAGCACGGACTAATCACAACTGATGCAATTGAAGATCTTAAAAATATCCGATAGGTGGAACACTCAAGAGATTTAGGGCATTGGAATTAGAACAAATGCAGGGCAAGTATGGTTGACTCATAAACAACAAAATGTGGCCCTCGATTCAAAAACTAATGAAACTAATGGCGAAAAAACCTCTAAAGGCTAGAAAATTGCATTCAAACATTCCTACATGATTTTAAATGTGAGTTCATTGGCCGAATTTGATAAGCTTGTATCTATTCTTTACGGTATATATCACAATCCATTTCTTAAGGATTTCTTCTTAGTATGAATAATTTTTGAGCCAACAGAGAAAAATGAGGTTGTTTAATGCTGCCACATATTTCAAAACTCGAGGACGAGTTTTTTCCAAACAAGAGAGTTTGATGCACGACAAGATACCTCTTATTTTTAAAATTTTCTTAATATATTTTAGGGATGTATTATTGAAATTATTTTGAGGATTATGTTTTTAGATTTTTAAGGTTTTTTAAATATTATCTTCTCTTTTTTTTAATTTTAAGAGTTGCTTAGAAAAATTGTTAAAGTGCTTATGAAATTATTAGTCTTATAAGGGGTAAAATTGCTATTACACAATTTGTTTTAATTAGGACTTTTAGTTCAATTCAAATTAGGATTTCTTAGATTCTATGTAACGTCTTTATATATATCCATGTAAGAATATAAAATAAAACCTTAAGTTAAGGGAATGATATCATGTTACTGTGTCATTCTAGTACAAAGAAACTTTTAAAAAATTATGTTTATGCTATTTACTTGATCCCAACTTTTGCACACACACTCCTTTCATCCTAAGAGTCAACCTTTAAAAAATTAAAAAAATAAATAAATTCAATTTATACCCTAAAGATGGCGAGTTCCATCCAACATTAAATCAATACCATCTATTCGTTGAATTTCAAGATCTAGATCTCGACAAATTTAAAATACATTTTTTTTCTTTTTTAACATGGTTAATCTAGTGATATGAAAACAATCTAAAAAGTTCAAAAAGAAAAAAAATCTTTCTAAAGCATAGATCTAAGTATCTATTAAAATGACGTCATCTATTAATTGAGCTAAAAAAACACTTTATAGGATGTGTTATCAAATTTTGCTTTGTTGTTTTTTTGTTTTTTTGATTGTTCATTGGAATTAAAGAGCGTGTATTTAAAAATTGAAATCAAATAAATAGCTTTAACATGATTTTTAGCTCTAACATGATTTTTAAAGATCATTTCATTATATTACTATAAAAACATAATTTGTTTGAATTTTTATGAATTCTACAGAGCCATTGAAGCAACGTTTGTTAGCTTCATTTCAGTTTCAAATCAATTCATTCTTTTTTAGGGGCCGTTTGGATGCCTGGAAATATATTGTCTGTGAAATATATTACTGGCGTAATACATTACTGCGTAATAGATTACCTGCAAATGGATTGTCATTGTTTGGGTAGTATTTAGATGCAAATTGGAAAATACATTTCTAGTGTTTGGCTATCTCTCATAGAAATATGGGAAATGCATTACCAACCAAAGATGAAAGATATGGCTATGTTTGGCTAACATGATTAGACTTTGCTTTCAACATGATAAGTCATTGGAATAATATGACTGGAATAACATGATTTTATTGTGATAGGCCTTATTTTTATTTATGTTTTATAGAAGTCTTTCAAATATCTCTCTATATATAATTTCAAATGAGCAATAAATTTATGATACCAAAATCAAAATCTTTATGGTATAAGTTAAAAAATTGGAAGAAGTTTTATTAGTAAACTAGAAGGTTTGGTAATTGCAGTATAAAATTTTGAAGCATTGAAGGAGACTAAAGAGGTATATTATTTCAATTGAGCTTTTATTAATCTCTTATGAAGATTATGTTGTGTGAAATTTTTTATTATGATTGTGTTGTGTAATTTTTCATCGATTATAAATTATTATTTTCATTTTTATTTGAGCTGATGGCTTCAAATAAGGGGTTCAAGCCAAATTGGGGATAGAGGGATGTAGAAATTTTTTTATTATGAATACAGTAGAAAATTGTCCATTATCCAGTTCTACACCTATTTAAATCAATTTAGCTTTCCTCTACTTTCACTTAGCCATTATTAAAAAAATTTGTTTTTATATGAGAGTAAGACGAGGGTTACAATCGAAATTCAGGATAGAGGGATGTAGAATTTTTTTTGTTTTTATATGAGAGTTAGATGAGGGTTACAATCCAAATTGGGAATAGAGAGATGGAGAAATTTTTTTATTATGATTACAGTAGAAAATTGTTCCTCGTATACTTGTTCAAATCAATTTAGTTACTCTCTTCATATCCTTAATTTCACTTTCTACTCACTTTAATAATTATATAATACAAAATAGACTAGGGTAATATTTTTTTCTACTTACCTTAATAATTATACAATACAGCATAGACCAGGAAAATAATTTTTTTAAGTAGGATAGGGCAGAGAGACTCACGCCACATATTTCTAAAGATTACGACGTAATAGATTTTTTACCCCTCACCAGATTTCGTGATTTTTGGGAAAATTTCGGGTAATATCGCATAATCTATTTCTATTTTCTTATTAGTAAAGTGTACCCAAACAGTGGAAATGTCATATTTCTTTCCTTATTAGTAAAGTGTACCCAAACAGTGTAAATCTCATATTTTCTTGTAATCTATTATAAGGTAATAGATTTTCAGGTACGCAAATGGCCCTTTAGAGATCTTTGTATGTTTTTTCTAATACGAAATTTGCATCATGTTCGTGCATCAACGATATATTCATACCATGGGCCAAAATTGTGGTTTATTAATGAGCCTAAGTGGGTCCGGTCCTAGGGAAACGAAATTTGGGCCAAGGTTTGGCGAGTCTAGCGTGCTCAACGCGGCCCATTGGCAGCCTACTTTAAAACCAGTTTGGTTCTAGACGTTGAATGGGCCAATGTTTGACCTCTATCTTGGTGTTTAACCACCTAATCATGCTTAATAAATTCATTAAAAATCAACACCAAATTAAATTGGGCCCTTGGATTGGTAAACAAATAAAAATATAATATTATCATTGTTATTTGAATGATCAAACGTTCTTTTGCAATTGCACACCATATACTTAAGTTTGAATGATTGATTCTCATAGTATAGCATAGATATTTTAGTAGTTTAGTAGTTCTATTATTTTGTTATTTGAAAATTGAAACTCTTTTTGGATCGAGAAATTTTACGACTTGGTGTGTGATGTACGATACGTCCATCACCTCTTTATGATGGATGATAATTACTTTATATAGCCACCTTCGCCATTGGCTTGACCTAGGTCCTCATAGAGCCGGCCCGGCCTGGATTGGGCAAAAGAGACCCTAGCCTAAGCCTGGTATTAGCCCTGTTAGAACCTGGTGAGGCGAGGCCAAGTTAAATACAATATAAAAGAAAATTAACAAAAATAGGTCGGGTTTGGGCTAGTCGTGACCTAGGCCCAGTTCTCGCCAATCGTGGCCCAACTCTTGGGCTACATTTTGTGGTTCAAGCTCTAGTTTTTTATGGTCCAGTTGATCGGTCTAGGCTGGACCACCATACCTATTGCCAGCCCTATGGTGAACGTCTATCGTCTAAAATCAAGTTAATCTCTACCATTACTGTTAAAAACAACAGGTGCTCCCCTATTGAACGATATCATACACCAATAGAGTATGATAGCTTTGTTGGAGACCATTGGCTTAAATCATAGTTATCAAGGCCAGACTAAAACAGTTGATCCACCCCCAATTGGTGCTTTGGCCGATGTGGATAAAGCTTAAAATTGGTCTTGGTCGATATGGTTTAAAATGAATATCGGGTTTGGGCGAAAATTGATCAAAACTTATGTATGACCAATTTTGGCCCGTCGGATCCATCAATTTTGAAAAATTAGAAAGGCTAACAAAATTGGAGTGCTTAATTTTGTACGAGAAGTATAGTGTCCGCATGATGTGGATGTTGGAAGGCGCACAAGCACCTTTCCAACTACTAAAATTTTATCTGGGAATATTCGAGGGCTACAAATTGGGTTTCTAATTTTTAATGTATTTTTATAAAATCTCTCTAACTGAAAATTAGGGCTTTGATTCATTTTTACAGGATGCGCCTAATTAAGACAAAAAGCAAAATTTCAAATAAAGTTTTTGAAAATACTCATATATTACAGCAGTATTTGGTCAATTTTTATTGAGTTCTTTTGTTTTTATTGGGTGCATCATTTTTAGAGGTATTGAACCCCAATTATCACTAGAATAACAATTTAAAAAATAAATAAAAATGAAAATCAATTTGTGGCCCTTGGATAAGCAAGTTCAATCTGAATCGTTGACGGGTGCTTACGCACACTCCAAGTGTCTACATCATGTGGATGCTATATCATACATGAATCGTAATATATTTCATATTTTTTTAATTTCATTTCCTCTTTTTCATTTTATTAAAATTTAGTCCTACTATACCAAATCCCTCACCTAGATGACTTGTCTAATTTTAATAACAGTGCCTAAAGACATTCCCTGTTAGATCATATATCTCTCGCATGTCCTTCAATTTTGGCCCATGCACAATGAAAATTTCCCCTAATTCTAAACATACTTTCCCTTCTTAAGTTTCCCGATGTATTATTTTTACGAGTGTTTGAGTGTCTCAAGGTCTTCTCTTCTTCATTTGTCTTGGAGAATTCTAAAAGAAAATTAGGGCAATTATAGTTAAGAGTTCAAATAAAAATTTACAATAACTCCCTCAAGTGAAATAGCTGTTGGGGAGACTTCTTTTTATTCATAATTTTGGGATCCATCTAAGTATCACTAGATGATTATTTTCAAAGATAAAAAAATTTGGATTTTGAGTTTGAGATTAACTAGATATTTCGCCTCTAAAAATTGTACAGTTCCTGTGTAGTTTTGGGATGTCATTTTCAGGCAAGTAGAGAGTGAGAGCTAAAAAAAATTTCTTTGAGGTTGGTCGCTGGGTCTAGAGATTAATCACCAAAATTTGGGACCTAAAAAGTGTTCCTAGCATAAATATACTGCAGGGTAGTAGGTAGACAGTGTACTCCCACGGGAGTAAGAAATGCTTTGGCCTGATAAAATACTTATAAAGAGCTTAGTGTATTTTATAGCATCGTATAAAATTTTATTATTTTGGCTTGGAAGAGAGATGCTTTAGGCCGGCAATGGAGGGGCCGCGCCGCTCACTCAAGTTCCTCATGGAAAAGGTCTTTTCTTAAAGAACAACAAACCTTTATTTCCATCATATTCTTCTCCCAAATTTTGAAACCTTTATTTCCATCATATTCTTCTCCCAAATTTTGAAAAGAAATAAAATTTTGAAAATGGCAAAGCATCTTGGGTCTGTTTTTAATTTCATCGTGGAAGGGAATACATTTTTCTTATTTCTTCATAATATCTTTTTGTTAATGTTTGTGGAAATTCTAAATCTTTTAAAAAGTATGTCGTGGAAAGAGGGTTGGGTAACACCCACAAACACTAGTCATCACGTTGTGATTTTCATTTTCACTGATACCACTTCATTAGCACCTTCAAAAAACTAACTTCCCTTTATACCACCCCACTTATACTTTTAAAAAAAACTAACTCTTAAACTATTTAAAAAAAACTAGTAATGACGTATATTTCTCACTGAATTACCCAAAAAAAATGCCTTATCCTTAATGAAGATAATTGCTTCTCTTATCTTATTTTTATTTTTTTCATATTGATTATGAATTATATGTGCCTTTAATATGAATAAACTTCTTTTCTTTAGGTATTCTCATTATATATCTGTACTCTTTTCATTCTCTCAATCAAATCCAACCTAACATTAAAAATAAAAAAAAGCATAACCTACGCATTAACCCCATAAAGTATATAAAATAGTGGTATAAATGAGATCGTTGATGCCAGTGTCCAATATTTTTTAAATAATTTGATATTATAAAAAGATTTGAAATGATAGAGGTGTAGGTTGGGAAGTCAATAGATCTTAGTCAAACAATTGCTAAAGATGTGGGCCTGAGGGTGCTGGTTGTCCACTCATTATTTTCTCTTTATAAAACGACCCTATTCAAATATATCCGGACACGAAGGCCCGCAAGAGGTGCTCTAGCCCTCGCCTTTTGCCCGCCCAGACAAGATGACCAAAAGGTCCTTTTTAGAGAGAGACATCCTTTGACTAAGGGCTTCTCTATAGAGAGAGAGTTTTCTTAATCCAACGTTCGGAAAAGGAGAGAGAGATAGAGAGATTTTATTGTACATTAAAAAAGAGAGTTTTTATTACGCATTGTCATGGGAATGATTTCATACAACGGTTGTATAGTAATATGATATAATAATTTTAAAAAATTATTTAGTAGCCATTTGTTTATACAGTTTTTTTATTCTAATCATCACTCACAAAAAAAAAAAATTTGGGATCACAACTTAGAAAGTATTTTTTTAGCCCAACTAACATAGGCCGTTTGTTTTAGTGAAATGCTTAGATCTAGGCCTTAAAAGAATTTTTTTTATTTCTACTTTTTTTAGATGGCTTTATTATCATTAGATGAATAATGTTAAAAAGGAAAAAAATAATTTTGAATTTAAAAATACTAAGATATTAAAATTTATAAAATGAATGGTCTAGATTCGTTTTTGGATGGGACTCATTTTGATCATATTGGTTCAAAATGAACTGTTTTTTTTAGGGAGGGGATTGATTATTGGGATAAAGAGAGTGTGTATGCAAAATTGGAGGTCGTACAAATACCACAAATATGATTTTCTAAAAGCGACGTTGCATTATACTATGATACAACCATTGCATTAGATTTTAAGGTTTCTGTACTTCCCCTATTGTATATAACATATATGCTTTCCCCTATCTAGTGGTTCAATTTATATCAATTGAGTCATTGGATGATTGATCTAAATCTAATGCTTCAGAGTATTTTATTTTTACTTTTTTTTTTCTACATATTATATGAATATGGAATTTGATACGCGACATCATATTAATGGAGCTCACCTAAAAAAAAGTACTAAAAATAATTTTTCGATAAAATATAATGACCAAAATACCTTTCAAAATTTTTAGGGGTATTTTGGTCATTTTATTTTATCGATAATTTCTTCTTTTTTTTTTTACCGTTACGACTTTAAGAGATGAGTGGATGCCCAAAATTTAAGGTCAAAATAGTTTGTAAAAAATAATTAAAAATAAAAGGGTGCGGTTTGTATAGAGCCTAGGCTCTAAACAATCAAATTAGAACCTACCTTCAAATAGTATCGAAAAATGTGGTTTCACTATTGGAAATCTTTGTGATAACCTTAAAATATATTTTCATATTTATTTATAAAGTTTAAAGCTTAAAAAATAGTGTAGATCGACAGATCTATAGAAATTTGAAAATCTTGAAAATTGACGGTCCAAAAATGCGGTACAAAATGTACGAATTCCAAAACTTGAAATCCAATTTTTTCTCATTTCTATGCATCTTGATGTCGAGATGATCAATTTGAAGATATTTGAGCATCAAAACTACATCTTCTAATGCAATTTTTGAGGTAGGCTCAAATTTGATCATTTAGAGCCTCGGTTTTATATAAACTTTTTCCAAAATAAAAAACGTGTAATGATGTGACATTGCGATTGGGCCATCTCAGTCGTCTACATAAATAATGGACGTCTCGATAGGGGGAAGCATAAAAGTTTTATATTAGAGGGGAAGCATAGAAAGCTTGCCCTTTTATTATAAGGTTGAGAGAGAGAACAGTAAAAAGAAAGAAAGAGAGAGAGAAATCATTATGGCTTGTGCTATGTTCACTTCAAGGTTTGGCAATGGGCCAAGTGCCCTAAAAACATAGGGCTTAGACCGCAAACTGTGGTGCAAGGGCTGGGCTAACGCCAATGCTGGCCCGGTTTGGCCTAGCTAGGCCCTTTTTTTTTTTCTTCTTGTTTTTCTCTTAGGCTTGACTCTAACAAGGCCAGGGCCAGGTTTAGGCCACCCCAATGGGGATTAGGTCCGGGATAGGGCCAAGTCTTGCCGACCTTGTGCCACCCTTAAGTTCAAATAAAAAAAGTAAAGAGAGAGCTCCTTATGACCATCCTACTCAAAATAATAAGATGCGTCTATTCTCTTGTTACAGAGAGAGAGAGAGAGAGAGTCCCATAACCCGGTACTCTAATAAAGAAAAGGGCCCTTCAGAGTGAGAGTATGTTTGTGTGTGTAAGAAAGAGAGGACCCATGGCATGTCCCCCATTCTAGGATATCGCTTATCTAATCAATCCTTCTTTCCTAAATAAATCTAAACACTAAACACCAAACGACCCAATTAAATAATAAAGAAGAAGACCGAAAATCTAAAACCGAAAGGGGGAAAGGAATGTGTCAACTTTGATAGATTGCGCTTTAAGTAAAGAACAATGAAAATTTGGGCCCTTGCCCTTGGGGAGAGACTTAAGGAGTATTATGAGGAGGGGTTTAAAAAAAGATTTTTGACCACTTTGTACATTACCACATAACAAAACATTTTCAAATGATCCATTTCCAAGCATAAATAAACTTCAAAACCATAAATAATTACCATCCTTGAGCGAAGATTTGGTTGATAGAATCGTTTAAGTGAGGTTGCATGAAAAACTAAATAATAATATCTTTTTTGGGTAATTCACAGAAAGGAATCGAAATTTTGATGCTGCACTGGTAAACTTTAGCTGTTAACCACTCAAGCCCAAGCCCAAGCCCAATTCCAATGAATAATGATATCCCACATAAGTATCTAAAACACCTTTTTTTTTTTTCTTTGGGGAACTTCCCTTGAAACTTAGGATTCTCTTGCACCATAACCATATTCTCATACTATGTTACATAAAGTCAGTCTCATAAATACCAATTAAATTTGGCCTTTCAAACATAATACATCTGTGTATTGTTGCAAGAAAAGGCTATTTGAGTTAACTATGAGATCCTAATAAGAAACATTAAGAAAACAATGCTAGATTCATGTGTTGACATGAGCAAAAAGCAGTAGCCACTAGACACACATGTTCATGTTATATTGTTCTTGTAAGTTAATACCTTAAATGTCGTCTACTTAATTATAATTTTGTTTGATTTACAACATTAAGAGGATGTATAAAACTCAAATATGAATTTCTAGAAAATTGAAATATGAAAATAGGAAGATCAATGAAAATATTGAAATTTTAGAAATAAATAATGAGTCCAAGTTGCTTGGGAACTCAAATAAAAAAAAAGAGAGAGGCTTAATACAACCCAACCTTTTACCCGGACATGGGACGGTTCAAGGGAGGCTCATGTATTGCTCTCTTACAAATATCTATGTGTGCGTATGTATGTGAGAGATTTAAAGAAATTAGAAGCATGAAACCATATTCCACGCCCCTAAACCCCTCATTTACCCAACACCCTCTCATCCACCTAATTGCCCCCTACTTCACCCAACCTACGAAATTAAAATACACAAAAAGAACCCATTATCAAAAATAAATAAATAACCGATAAAGTAGAATAAATATCCAATATGATAAATAAATAAATAAATAATAAACAAATCAGAATAAATAGGTCGAAAACCTCTTTATACGCCACATGTACTGAGCACCGAGCCCTGAAATATAGGACCCTGTTAACAGTAAATAAATCCCGTCCTTCCCGCATGTACTGCTCTCTCTCCCCATACCCCCTCCTCATTAAAAAAAAAAAAATACAGAAAAAATAAAGAAGATGATGATGCAAGGTACATGTGGAGAGAGAAAGAGAAAAGACGGGAGATGAGATAGAGAGAGAGAGAGAGAAAAAGAGAGAGGAAAATGTTTAGTAGGCCCACATCACCACGATTCGACCAACATTTCCCTGCACATAGGAAATAACTGCTTCTCTTTTTTTAACTCCAAATTTATTAAATGAAGGGACCAAAGCACTGTTCATAGTCGGCCATTAAATCGAGGGCCCACGCGCCACACCTACTCCAGGACACACTCCCTGCTTTTTCTATCTCACCTTTCACCCTTCTCTCTCTCTCTCAATCTCTTAAGTTTCGAGGGATGTAGATGCCCTCCTTTTCTTTTCAAATGACTCCACAATCCTCATTTTTCTCCGGTCTCCACCGTCCCTTGTGTCTCCACCGCACCGTGTGCACTTGTAGAAATAGTTCATATAAGGTGTGTTCTATTTATTAAAGGAAGTTGCGCCTCGAAAATCTATTGAAAAATTGTTGTTTTGATAGGGAAAAGCACTTAAATTGATTCTCTCACATGCATGGATAGAAAATAAGGAAAGAAAAATAACAATAGTGAATCTTGTATTATATTATTTAGACTTTTTATTTTTAAAAAAAATTAATTGTTTATAGATCTGCTTGATTTGTATTATTTTTTAAACTTTAAATTTTATTGTTAGATGTAAATTTCTTTTAATATTAGTAGAAAACATTTAAGTACATAAACGCATATCGTGTAGTACTTTAATATTCTTGCAATTAAAAGGTTTTTGTAGCTCTCTCGTGACAACTTAATCGGGCCCATTCTCTCATCATTCTAAAATATTTCCAAAGGAACACATGCTATTTCTCTCTCTTCTTTCACATAATTGGACTTAGATGTGCATCATTTCAAAAATTTCAAATAAAATCTCTCTTTCCCTAAAAAATAAAAAAATAAAAAAAATAAAAAAATAAAAAAAATTGATGGATTGAGAGATTGGGGTGTGAATGGTATACGAGTGAATGATAAGGATATTATCTACATTATGTTTAATGATGAATTCTTAGAAGAAAGACCTTTTCAAAATCCCAGAAATCCACTAGTAACAAAAGCAGCTAAACCTGGGACTGTTTGCCGCCACTCCCTTCATTTAATGCGACTTGGATTTAATCCCCCTCTCCTCTCTTCTCCCCTCATTTCCTTTGAAAAATCCCTCTCTTCAACAACAAGTAACACCAACTCAAACTACTCCTACATACTTTCTCTCTCTACCCCCTGCAATTCAACAAGCGCTCTGCAACTCATTTCAGCTCACATTCCCTGTCCTCACGAATTTAATCTCTCCCTATTTTATCCATTCCAAGTTCTTCCTCCCCCCACCTTCAATTCAAGCTCTCTCTCTCTCTCTCTAAGTTCGAGCTGATTTTGTCTCTCTACTTTTAACAAATTCAAGCTCTTCCTATCTGTCTTGTTACAAATTCAAATCGACTTTCTCTGTCCAATCTTTCTTGACATACCCATTCTCTCTCTCTCTCTCTCCTCTCTACATTGGGTTTCTTGAAATGGGTAGGTCTGCAATTCTCTTAGTCCTTCTGATGGTGTGTTTAGTTCCATGCTATGGCTCTAGAATTACACAAACCTTCTCTTCAAAGCCAACAAAACCTGAGAATTTTCGTTACTACTTCAACTTCTTCCCGAAAGCCATGCCGATACCACCTTCAGGACCATCGAAGCGGCACAACGGCTTAGGCTTGCAGAAGAGAGGCTTCCCTTAGAGAAAGAGAGAAAGTGGAGCTTAGTGAGAGAATGACTGCAACAAATGGAGCACACTACAGCAATAGAGAGACTTGCACAAGTGGATTACAAAGCACAGAGGTGATCTGGGTTTTTTTTTGTCGATGGATTGCCTTACTGCAACTCATGCCTTTTGAGCTAGAGCCATGATGAGAGAGAAAAATCATAGAGAGAGAAAGAGGTAGAGAGAGAAATGTACTTTCGAGTCCCTTTCGTAATTGGGTTTTTTTTTTTTTTTTGTTATTCTTTTGCTTCATTGGGTTGGTGATGGTTTTTTTGATTTGTGATTGGGCGATGTGATCACTGACTGTGTGGTTTAAGTGTTGACAGAGTAGAAGGATGTGTAAGCGTGTGGATATATAGAGAGATGATTCTCTAATCATTTTACTGGGGTTTATTGATTAAACCCATTAATTATATGAATATTATACTCTCATTTCATGTCTTATCCAGTTTTTTTACCTCATCTCCGCCCTTGGATACTGATTTTTTATTGTCTTATTCCTCATTTTGTATTTTTACTCTCTTATTCTTGTGATTGCTAAGAATTTTGATGAGAAAATACAATAAAACAAAATAGCTCCATATTTATTTGTTGACCAAGTGAATGTTTGTTTTAGAAGGTAAATTAGATGAACAATGAGAGATTATTTGAAAACCATATAAGCCAAAAGATTATATGGTCTCGCTGGATCATATCCTAGGCATGCAGTTGAAAAAACAAACCTGGTAATTTTGAACCTTTGGATTAGTGTTTTTTATATTGAAGAGCTGAATTTCCAACCTTTGCTTTAAAAATAATCAAATGGTGATTCTAAAGTGAATCTGATCGAGAAAAATTTCAAAATAGGATTTTTGCCTGAGGGAGTAATTACACAGCTCGCTCGCTCCCGCTGGAGCACGGTATAATCAGGACATGCATCTAACTTGCTAAGATCATCTCCATCGTCCATCTCTGTGGCGGATGATGGGAGATGGGTCGTTCTTTAACTTGACTAAACAACGATGGATTTTTAAAGTGCATGCAAGAATTGGTCCATTGCCTCCGATTAAGATGAATGGTGAGGTGATCCAATAAGCACAATAGGCGTTACATGCACTGTGCATGGTGTGACTTCCCACCACTAAAGAATGTTGATTAAAATTGGTCCTTGGGTTGTTAGGATTTTTAAATAATATTTAAATTGATCTTAACTACATAACAATGCCCAATTGTCATTCTCTTCACAAATTTGAAAGGACTTTAAAATGGCATCTAGCCTGTGTCGGCAAAGACTTCAAGCTTTTGGAACTTAAAAGTAAAACAATTCTTTGTTTCGAAATCAATCCCAATAATCAACGCAAACTTTAAAAAATCGGTGATCCAGATCAAAACTAGTAAGTGATTTAGATTGGAAATTGATCAGGCCAATCAGGATCCTGTTAAATATTGGGAACCAACCAATTCCCCATCAGAGAACCAGACCCAGTTAATTTTTTAAATATTTTTTCAATTCTTTATGTTCTCTAATTTTTAAAATATTTTATTCACTAGTTCACTAGGTCAGATCGCCGATTCGGACTATTGATGCGGACCGGTTTTCTGGATGGGCTATCAGGGTCACTGAAGTGTGTTTTTAAACCTTGATTCAATGAAAGATTACAGGAAAAACAAAAAAACAAAAAAACTTAAAAACTTTGGGGGATAACATACTATGTTCCACTAGGGAGCCTATTGTAGCATGCTCAAGAGACATTGACTAATGATGAGTATAACATGAACTTCAAGGGATAATATACTATGTTCCACTAGGGAGCATATTGTAGCTTAGTAAACATTAAACAACGACGAGTGGATGCAGCATGTCTTCTAGTGAGCATGCTCATGTATCACGGGCTTGGATGGTTGAGATTTGGCAAGGTGCTCTCCAATAAGCATAGCATGCACTCCTCAACTATATACTGATTTTGTAAGAAAAAAGTATTAAGGTTGACACCTTAAAATGTAGAACTAACATGCACCTCTAAAATACTTTGAAAAAAGGTTCTTTTAATGTTAGAAAAAAAATATAATTGATCATCTTGACATCGAAATGTATAGATATGGCAAAAAAAAAAAAAGCTTTAAGTTCTAAAAAGAGCATATTTTGTAATATATTATATAGATCATGGCGAAAATCAAAGGCTTCAAGTTCTAAAAAGAGCACATCTTGCAATATATTATCTAGACTGTCTATTTTTAAAATTTTCAAGTGTTTATAGATCTATGTGATTTGACCTATTTTATGGAGCATAAAATTTTATAACTAGAGATAAAAATGGATCCTCGCATTATCCAAAGAATTTTCGATGCCAAAATTGAACCTCATAATAAAGTTTGGAGGTGCACTTTACATTAATTATTAAAATTGCATCCCTTACATTAATTATTTAAGGTTGCAAGTATATGTAAACCACATACAAAAATTATCTCATTGTTAATTGAATTTGCGGATTTTGGAGACAATGCAAGTGTTGGGTGTGATATGTCGGTCCATTGGCATTAAAGAATTGAGGCACATAAATGTGATATTTACGTTAGATGTGTACTTTGTGCATGCATCCTTTAATTATATATACAATTCCAAGCTATCGCAAAGGCTAGTGCATAGCACGTCGTGCCTCATCTTGAATGGAAAGGGCGAGACAGTAAGACTTGCTACTTCTACTTCCTTTTTGAAGAATTTAGAAATGGGGTTTGAATTTTGAGAAAATCGGTTTCTTATTTGGGAGAGTTTCTTGGAGCCATGCAATCAATTTAATTTCCACCATAACTTGAGGAGCACTTTATGGGGGTCCCATGTGAAGCCACTGGTTTTAACAAAATTTACAGATTTTAGAGAGAGAAAGCATAATCATCAGTAGAAGAGAGGAGAAAAAAGAAGCTGAACATATGAGAAAGATAGAGGGAGCAATAATAATTAGAAGGGGAAAAAGGTGAACACTTGAGATATAGAGAGAGAGAGAGAGAAAATTATTAGAAGAAGAGGAAAAGGGTGAAGGTGGTGTCTTTTAAGGAAAAGAAAAGAAATGTGTTCAAATGCTTCTCAAACAACACCCATTGAGATCTACTCATTTGATAAAAAAGACTTGCTTGTACATGATGTCTCTCACTTTTAAGGAATATCAGCAGAAATTACAAATAATTTGCTGAAGTTTATTGACCAAATCTCTCTCTCATTTCATCGCTCTCTGGATCCGTGTCCCACTTTATATTTTTGGATCCGATCTGAATCTGGGTCCCACATTATATTTTCAAGCCTGGGTCCACGACCAGTGACTTCAGGTCCCGGTCCAGATCCGAGTCAGAGTTCGACAATAGTTTTTCAAGTCCAGGTCCTGTTATCACCCCTAGGCCTCCGTCGCCCATCCTTTCTCTCTCTCATTGTAATGTGCAATTCTTAGAATACATCCAAAGGGATAGAATTGTTCAGTGGCTCACACATGCTCGTTTTGGGGGCTTAGTTTACATAGAAACGGATGCATGCACATTATAACAATTGCTTATGAATAAATACTGCAATGGAAATGGGAGTTTCAAATATCGAAAAGCATGCAATAAGATTGTTTACTTTGAGGACGAGGACATCACAATTATCGTTCGTCCTCCCGTTTAAAACCTAGGCGATTGGACTATATGGTTTCCAAAGTATAGGAGAGAAATACACATGTTTTCAAATGCTTTTTATAACTATTTACTCCCCATTGGAGAACACTATCCATTTACTCCCTCAACTAAAATAATGCTAGGGATACCTTTTTGGTTGAGGGATATAAACTCGACAACCTATAGAATATTCTCAGCAAAAAGAAATTCATAAATAAAATCTCTATATACTAGAAAAAAATACCATTTTTGAATGGCTAGATCTAAGTGCCACGAAACTCAAAATTCAATCTTTATTTTAAAAATAATCTTCTAGTAATTGCTACATCGTTCACAAAATTTTAGACTAAAAAATCAGTATAGCTAGTTGTTTTGACTGGGGAAGTAGATGCACATTAAGCTCCTCGGGAGCAGACTATATACAATGTATAAAGAAGTATTTCCCTCGTGCCCAGTGTTGATAGGCAGACAGTTATGGAAAGTAAAAAAAAGGGCCGCTGAAGTGAGGGTGTCATGGTAATTTACATAAAAATTGTACCTATTTGGTAATAAAACCCCCTAATTTTTTTTGTTTGGAAAATTACATAAAACCCTCAAAAATACTTAACCCGCCCTAATTTTCTTAGCATATTTTTTTCAAAAATCAAGTTTTATAACAAATAACCCCCCCCCCCCCCCCCCCCTCAATACAAAAATTTCATTTTTTTGAAGAAAATACCCTTCCTGTACATAACAAATCATTTTCGAATCCCAATAAAAGGAAACGCCAGATTGCGGTTGTATATTGCTGGACCCATCTATTCTGCTGGACTAGAACTGTACACTGCTGGGCCACCTATTCCAGACAATTTTCAATTTTGCCGGACCGTAGTTCACAAACGCCGAACCGCTCATTAATCCAAAAACAAATGTCGGACCGCCTCTTCCAAACTCCGAACCGCTATGGTGAAGTGTCGGACCGATCCAAATCAGTGACTTAAGCATCGGACTGCCATGGTGAAGTTTCGGACCGCATTTGTGAAATGTCGGACCACCATGGTCAATGTGTGAGGTAAGAGAATGGTATTTTAGTCTCTCTTCTTCTTTTTTTTTGAGTTGGGGGTATATCCTAGAAAACATGGTTTTGGAAAAAACGTTGCTAAGAAAATTTAGGTTGGGGTAAATTGCGCAGAAAGTCCATTTTGGGGATTTTATTCAATTTTTCCTTTTTTTTTTGTTCTTTTTTTTTACCTCTTAGTAGGGTTTCGCAATGCAATTGTTCTTTGAAAATGTGAAACACGGGATCAAAATTCTTTAAATAACCAACTAAGAAAAACCCTAATTCTTTGTTTTGGTTTGTGTTGTTGGTTCGAAAATGTTAAAAGTGTTGCCCTCCTTTCTTTTTGAGGTATCTTAGAGAGAATATACTGAAAAACGTTAATTTTGTTAAATATCCCTTTGAAAATCAAGTAATTACAAAATCTTTAATTTGTTTTCACTATGGTTTAGCTTCTTATGTGTATTTGTTTTATGATTTTTTAATCAACCAGGACCAAGATTTTTTGGTCATTCATAAAGATACTGGGAACTTACATTTTAAAGAACATTGAAAAAATTACTCATCTTCTGCATTTTTTTTGTTCCCCTTAGTATTTTATTATCGTTCATTTTGACGATATTGAGAAGCGATGGTAGTTTCAATACCTTTTACTTTTCTATATGAAGCAAATCTGGAAGAGGGGTGTCCTATTTTTCGGTTTTGTTTGTAGTCTTTGAATTTAGTTTTTTATTGTATATTTCGTTTTGGTTGGAGCTTAATGTAGGTGCATCTATATGCAAAGTGAAAATGATTTTTTTGTTTTTCTTTTCAAGAACTTTTTCAACGTTTTTTTTTTTCTTTAGACATGTAAAAGATGTAATTAGCTTGTGGTGATAGCTAGTGATGATTCTTTAATAAACTATATGAACAACAAACAATTGACCGCCAATAAGTATTTTCCAATTGGGTGGCTGGCTGCAAAAGGTGTGGTGGATATTATTAAAAGTACATTGGAGAACTCTATCTCTTTTGGCTTTGTTGATTTTCAACTCCCTAAAAAGCTTTTAAGAGTCGAGCACAAGCTTATTGTTTGGTGGAGTGATAAGAGATATCATGTGAAACATAAAATTGATCACGCTGTAAAGTGTTTAGCCGATTTGGATGCTTGCGTCCAGATCTCAAGAGTTCTCTTTGAGGAGCAGATGGTGGAGAGATGCTCTAAATCAATTGAATTACAGGAGCTTCGCAGGATCGAGTAGATGTATTGGAAACAAAGACCTGGGGTCAAATGGTTGAAAGAATGTGATTTAAAAACTAAATTCTTCCATACTATTGCAAATGTTAGGAGACGTCAGAATGATATCTCTAAGCTTTTGATTAATGGAACTGATCCTAAGGATGACAATGAGATGGCTGATGCGGTGGTTAACCACTTCAAAAAAGCTTTTACAACGGAGGTGGAGGTTACCCCACGGTTAGCCAGAGTGGGTTTTAAGCGTATGTCGGCTTGTATGGTAGCTTTGCTTGAGAAGGAAGTGTCCATGGAAGAAGTGAAGAAAGCAGTTTTTGCCCTCCCTGATGATAAGGCACCGGGCCCTGATGGGTTTCCCCTCTTCTTTTTTCATAAATTTTGAAATTTGGTTTGTAGTGAGGTGTTGGATATGATCTGTGATTTTATGAGAAGATGTGAGCTATTCAGGGGGGTTAATTCCTCCTATATAGCGCTTATTCGTAAAAAATCAGTTATTGCAAGCCTTGGTGATATAAGACCCATTAGTTTGCTTTCAATCATTTATAAAATTATTGCCAAAGTGTTAGAGAAACGACTTAAAATAGTCCTACCTGACACCATCACAGGCCCTCAGTCTGTATTCATCAATGATAGATTGATAATTGACAATGTCCTGGTTGCTCAGGAGTGCATTCATTCCAAAATTCTGAGTGGTGAAGCAGGGGTAGTGATTAAATTGGATATAGAAAAAGCTTATGATATGGTGGAATGAGGCATTTTGTTAGAAATCATGAAAAATAATGTGTTTTGGTGATAAGTGGAGAAGTTGGATTTATGGTTGCTTGTCATCTTCTCACTTCTGTATTCTGTTCAAGGGGAGCTGACTGGTTTTTTTCGAGCCTCCAGGGGGCTTCGGCAGGGTGATCCCCTATCCCCTTTCTTGTTCACCATTTATGCAGAATGTTTCAGTTGGTTTCTGCACAGTGTTGTAGCTTGCGGTCATTTTGTGGGTTTCCAATTGCCCATTGGGGATCCTTGTGTCTCGCATTTACAATATGCTGATGATACTATGTTTTTTTGTAAGGTTAGGCCTGATCAATTGGCTAATATTGCAACCTTCCTGAGCTTCTGTGAAGTGGCGTTGGGGCTCAAGGTTAATTTTGATAAGTCTATTGTGGTAGGTATTAATTGTGGTGAGACTTTGCTTTCGGAGATTGCTGCGAAGATGGGCTGTAAGGTGGAAAGCTTCCCAATTATGTATTTGGGACCAATATCAGGCGGTCGATTACCTTTGGTTGTTTGGGATAAAGTGATCCAAAGAATACAAGTCAAGCTTGATCTGTGGAAATACAAATATATATCTTTTGGAGGTAGGATCACCCTGATTAAAGAATGTTTCTAACTAACCTATTTATTAGATGTCCTTTTTGTAGATTCCAACTAGGGTGGCCAAGAAATTTCTCTGGGATTCATTTGAAAATTCAAAAAAGCTCTATCTTTTGCATTGGGATAGAGTTTACACACCTAGGAAGGAGGGTGGATTAGGTATAAGAAGAATCAAACTGGTTACCAGGCTCTACTTTGTAAATGGTGGTGGAGAAGCCTGAAGCTAACAGACCAGTTGTGGTATCAAGTTATTGTTGTCAAGTACGGTGAGGATAGATTTAAAAATGTGGGTTGGTTTGCGAAATAGCACTAAGGGTATATCATATTGTTGGCGGTCCATAAATTCTTGCAAATCCTTGATACATAGAGATATTTGTTGGTGTCTGGGTGATGGGCGTAATATATCCTTTTGGCACCATAAATGGGTGGGGTCTTCTCCATTGAAATATCTCTTTCCATCAGTTTTTCAGCGTATGGATAACCCCAATACTGTTGTCGTTGATCATCATGAATGCATATGAGACCAGGTTTTTTGGAATATTGTTTTGCCCTATAATAGGATCTCTGAGCATCTTTTTCGACAGTATGTGAGCCTGTTATCTCTTCTTCAAGAAGTCTATATCCCACAGCATGCCTCAAATGTAGTTATCTGGGAGATTGATTCAGATGAGCTATATTTGATGAAGTCTATGTATAAGCTTTTGTTCCATGACCGTTGGAGATGGTCTTTGCCTAAAATTGCTACCCTTTGGAAATGGTCATTGCCTTTGAAGGTTCAAGCCTTTCTATGAGATAAGGTACTCACTATTGAAAATTTCATCAAAAGATGTAGGATATTGCCTAATATTTGCTTGTTGTGTAAGGATGATGCTGAAACAGGTCTTCATCTGTTTCTTCATTATTCTTTAATCTCTAAAATATGGCGTTGTTTTTTTGATAAACTGGGGGTCACGATGGTGATGCCTGCGGAGATGGTAGGGGTTATCTCAAACTTGTCGATCAACTAGCTTCCCAAAACTGGAGTGGTTATTTGGCAGATTGTGAGGGGTCTGATTTTGTAGGAAGTTTGGAAGGAAAGGAATCATTGAGTGTTTGATCGTATCTACCTGCTTATGGAGAGAGTCCTTGAAAAAAATTTACATTCTATTTGGCTCTCTTGCTCTATGATGAAAGTGGGGTCTGATGTGCTAGAAGTGGATGTTAAGAGAAACTTAGCAAATCTTTTCCGAATGGGCACATTCAAGAGCAAACCGAATGGTAGATGGATGCCATTATTGGAATGGACCTTTAAGCTTAATTTTGATGGCCCCTCCTTTGGGAATCCAAGGCCTACTGGTTTTAAAAGTACAATGAGAGATTGGAATGCTAATGTTGTTTTTTCTTATGCAGAATCGTTGTGGGAAAAACAGCTAACTATGCAGAGATGATGGCCTTACTTCATGATTTAAAACTCTTTGTGGAAAGAAGGGTGGGTCACTTTTGTGTGGTAGAAGAAGACTCGATGAATATCATTAATTGGTGCAATGGAATTCAGGTCTTCTTTGATACATATTTGGTATTTATCCAGGCCCTTTGCTTTTTCCTTTTTGCATGTGTTTCATGAGGGCAATGTTGTGGCCGATTATCTTTTTAAAGGTGGTTTTGCCTTGACTGAGACTTTAGTCATGGATTCTGTAATTTTTTTTTAGCCTTTAATTAATGAAGATCTAATTTCCTATAATAAAAAAATAAGTATTTTCCAAAATGAGGATTGAATATGTATTTGTTGTTTTTAAATGATTTCAAAATTATATCATAGCAAATATCACAAATGTATATTTATAGATATTTTATGTTATCATTAGTAGCACCATCTACAAGTTCTTTTTAACACTTTTCTGAGATTTTGATTTAAATTTTTATAGTTTTGATAATATTGTTTAATATGAAAGAAAAACCTTTAAGTAATACCGGTAGTACTATAGAGTAATAATAGAATGCTGAAGAATAATAAGAGTAGTGATACCAATATTGTAGTAAGAGAAATGTATTTAATGATAGCTTGGGGGTTTTATGAATTATTATATGATTTAAAGTAGGTCAATAAATCTTCTAATTATTTTTTCCTTAAATGTTATAGTTTATAAAATAGAATGGACATGACCCGTAGAATTGACTTGGAGATGGGAACTAATTTAATTGCTAGTGGGACAAAGACAAGTATGAAGGCAAAAACTCCTATTGAGGATTACACAATGGAGGTGGACTATAATGATTTTAGTTGTTACAATGAAAAGATGGATATTATTGATTTGGATAGTGAAGGTAGCAGTAAATTTCATGTAGATCAAGATACATATGATACAAATGACACTAACATGATTGATCCTCTTAGGCTTGAATTTAGTGATGATGTCCCAAAAGATGGTATGCAGTTTGAATACCATGAAGCAGCATTTGATTTCTATAATAAATATGAAAAATTGGGTTTTAGTGTTAGGTGTTTTTCGACCTGTTGTTCAAGAAAATATGAATCACTCATTGCACTTGATTATATATGTTTAAAAGAATGTTATCGACATAAGAAATATGAGGGGAATCAGTCATGGCCCAAAACAAGGATGGGGTACAAAGCCTTATTATGAATAAAGAACAAATGAAGATGGTATGTGGATCATTGTAAAGCACAATAGAGAACAAACTCATGTCTTCAACTTCCGAAGTCCATCTCGTTTGTCACATCGCCAGATTCTGGAGCCCATTAGACATATGATCCATATGTATAACCCATGTGGATTAACTACACTAAAGATAATAAAAGTGTTAGAGTACTCAAGCTAGAGGACCAAAGATTCTCCCTTTTATAGAACTAGATTGCAGGAATGAAATCTATAGAAGCCAGAAAAAAAAAAATCAAAGTTGATAGTAGCGGATATGGAAGGGTTAATGGAGTTCTTTGCTACTAAGATTGCAGCGGACCTGACATTTATATACATAATGCAAGTTTATGAAGGTGGTCACCTAACCGATGTACTCTGGATTGATGCGAAATTGATGATTGTTTTTTAGTTATTTGGGGATTCTATTATATTCGACACCACGTACAAAACTATCAAATACAATGCGCCCTAATTTTAGGATTCTATTATATTTGGGGATTCTATTATATTCAACACCACGTACAAAACTATCAAATACAATGCGCCCTAATTTTAGGAGTGAGGCGCTACACCAAAACTATAATCTTTGGATGTTTTTGGCTTCAAAAAGAAAATGAGGAGCTTTTGACTTGGCTATTAACAAGTGACCCAAGGTAATGAATGGTGTCAACCCAATTCAATAGTCATCAACCACGACATGGCAATGGCCCTAAAAATGTGTATTATGATATTACTCAAAAGTTTGAGCAAAACTGACACAAGTTAACTACAAATATCCATCCTTCCGTGCAGACTTCTACAAATGCATTCCATAAAGGAATTTAAAACTTGATGAACAACAATGATAGAAAAATATGATTTAATGAATAATGAATGGTTGCGATCCTTGTATGAAATTCGACATCAGTGGATAGACATATATTTACAAAATTGCTTCTTTGATGGCAATAGGACAAGTGGAAGAAGTGACGCCTTAAACAAGGAAATCAAGACATATGTGGATTCAACTTAACTATATTTGTAGGAAAACTACAAGAATTAATTGACAAAAAATTTGATGATGAAAATATTGCAATTTAAATCTCATAACAAAATAGACTGCCTCTCGCATAGGGAAGCAGATGTCTGAAATTAATACCCCAACTATCTTTTTAAACTTCTTTCAGGTAGATTTGATGAAAGCCGTTAGTCTTACTTGTGAAGTGCAACAGGATAATAAGGTTGTATGCACTTTTAGTTTGAAAGAATATGGGGTATATCGCCCAACTCACATGGTCATATTCAGAAACACTGAGAACAAAGCAACATGTTGTTGTCATCTATATGAGCGATTGGGTATTCATGTAGTCATATGCTCAGGTCATTTTTTAAAAAAGAATATTTTTGAGTTACCCATGTTGGGTGTCCCATCCCATGAGGGAAGGATATCAATGGAATTGTTATATTGTTAGAGGGGCGGTTTGGGAAAATGGAAAAAACTAACTTGTTGACTAAGTTACCCTCCCGCACAAATAGAATCTCACATATATAAAAAGGTATTCATCATATCTTCTTTATAAAAGAAGATAGAGATATAAGACATACCTCATTTTTAAGAAATTATAGGATACACTTCTAACTATAGTTGTTATCCATGGGCCAATATACAAAAGAGAATCACATGACAGCCTTTTCTTGGTACCTCTTGGTTGGTTTAATCAAAGCCACATCTCTTCGACCATTTTAGGATGCACCTCTCTTGAGCCACTTTGGGCAAATTCTTCTTGATGTATCAGAGATACTGAAAGCCTTCTTTTGTAAAGAAGAAGAGAGAAAAAGTTATCCTTCTCTGAGAGAGAGAAAAAGAAGAAGAGAGAGAGTTACCCTTCTTCTTAGAGAGAAGAAGAAGATGAATGAGAGTCAGTGATCATCTTCTTAAGTCTTCTGTTTTTGTTCAAAGAGAAAAGAGGGAGAAGGGAAGAAAAAGAGAGAATGTTTTCTTTTAGAGAGAGAAAGGCTCTCTAGAAAAAAAAAGTCTCTGAAAGAGAAAAACCTCAAAGAGATAAAGTTATCATTTTCTGAGAGAGAGAAGTATCTAGATGAAATCGATGATCCCAAGAAAGTTGGTTTTGTAGAAGACTATTGTGACCTTTGAGTTAAGAGTGGATTCGCCTCTTTCTCCTGTGGACGTAGCCTAAAAAGGTGAACCATGTATATCTCAGTCCCAATAAGATTTATTTATTTATTTATCTTATTGTATATTTTTCCACTCATATACACACATATCGACTTTGACATATTTTGTGTCTCATATATCCTGGTTCCGCAGCGCATATCCGCATTCATGCGAGAGGGTTCTAAGTGGGTGACCCCAACAAGTGGGATCAGAACGTATTCCCCTCGCCGCTTGGTCCTCTCTATCATCGTTTTTTCAGTATAGCGAACCTTGCGGCCATAAGACGAGTAAGGAAGAAAACAAATCCCTCCCCTTTAATTTTAGTCACAACTCCGTGCTATGCGCCGACCTGACTTTTCAATTAATTTGGCGTAGGGGATTTTTTTGTGATTCAAACCCTCATGCGGAAGCTCTGCCAAAATTTTGTGAAATTTTCTGCAAAGGCTTAACTAACGGTGGATGCAGTTAATGATCGGGCGGCAATAACAATCGAGCGACAATTAACAATCGAGCGACGGTAACGATTGGGCGGCACTAACAATCGGGCGGCAGTTAAGAATAGTGTTCATGTTTATCGGTTGATTGTTTATGCTTTATCCTTGTAATCGTGGTAGTTTTTATTGAATAAAAGTTTTGTGCGCTTGTCAAAAAACAAAAGCTCTAAAAGTAGTATATATTGGAATACATTATCTAGACCATCTATTTCCCCTTAAAAATAAGTGTTCATATATCAACAAGATCTGTGCAATTTTTAGTTCCAAATTTGATATTTGGTATTAAAATTTAATTTTAAAGCCATCATAGTGATTTATATGCCCAAACTGTTTTCTAGATAAGGATTTGAGGTGAGACGTGCTTGGTCTTCATAAAGCCTGGTGCTTGTAGATACTGCATCCTTAGAGAAAAAAAACAATTTTTTACTTCACACCCATTTAATAGCGATAAGTTTACCCATTTAAGAGCGACAATTTTTTTAAAAAAATGTTGGTTTAGGACTGGGTGAGAACATAACCCGACATTATAGCACTCAAGGATCACTTAGGCTGGTGCTCAACGAAATAAGAATCACACCGCATGCCCATTTGTTGAAGCCACCAATCTACAAATGCCGGCTAACATGCATGCCGCTCAGAAAGACGAATTTCTCAATTCCCAAAAGGACAAATATAATTATCTTAGGATGACTCAAAAATTGCAAGCGCGGATGTCTTTTATGAAAGTTATCGCGCGCCTTCCATCAAGAACTTGTTCAATTGTTGAAACTGATGCACTCTTCTTTTAAAAGCCAGTTTCCCAAGCATGGTTTATAATGTCCGTGCCAGTGATTTAAGAAACCGATAGGTGACTCGGATAGAGCACTCCAAAAAGTGTATGAATAGGTACTGTATGAGAGTGATGAAAAAGGTCTGGGTGTGTCCTCATGAAGGGTAATATCATATTCAATTCTAATGGGAGTTCACTGGGTTGTCCAGGAAGAGGTGGGGGGTTAGCCATTGCTGCAAGGTTTTAAACTCGGAAAACAAGAAGAGGTGGGGGGTTAGCCATTGCTGCAAGATCTTAAACTTGTAAAACAGTTTGATGCAGTGTTCTAAAAATTGTCGATTCGATCCGGAATCGGGACAATCCGGATTGGATATCAGTGATACCCGCTCCAAACGTGATCCTGCATATCCAAGCGGTTCCGATGTTTTTATTGATGCCTCTTTTTATTGAAAAAATCATGCATGGTTCCCAACATTTATAGCACACAGGACCCCCCATTCGATGTGGGGCAAATTTGTTGTTGTCTATTGCCTCTTTACATTAATAAAGGCCATTATCAAAATTAAATTAAGCTTTTTTTATAAAAACTAACTTTTTTATTAGATATTACGCATTAGGTTATTGGTTAATAGAGATTAAAAAGAAAAAAATAATACTAATTCATAGGATATTGGAACAACAAAAAATAATATTTATACAAGTCTAGTGACCATTAAAAAAAATTCCTAGTCTATAGGACATTTTAAGAAAAAAAATAACACCAGCCCAAACCACATTGCAAGTATGATAGTTATTTATTTTTCTAATCTTACTATAATATAATTACAAATTTATATTTCTAAATTCTATAATATTATAAATTTATTTATTTGTAAGGGTCAAAAATATAAAAGGTTTCTCGTACAAAGAAAAAATGAAAGGTTCTTATTAATTTTGCTTTTTGTCAAATTTTGTTTCTTATCAAAAAAATAAAAAGTTTTTTGTAAAACAAAAAAAATGAAAGGTTCTTATCAATCCTTTTCTCGACAAATTTCTTTTTCTTGTCAAAAAAAAAAAAAGTAATAAAAAGTACTTGTCAAAAAAAAAAAAATGAAAGTTCTTATCAAAAAAAAAAAAAAAAAGTAATAAAACTAAGCATTTTTTGTCAAAAAAAAAAAAAGGTTCTTGCTAAAAAAAATATATATAATACAACAAACATTTCTTGTAAACAAATAGAAGGTTTTTGTCAAAAAAAACTACGAAATTCTTGTCAAAAAACCATTATTTATTGTAGTCCATGTATGATTATATATTTCATCCATAGTAATTCCATGATTTTTATTGTGTGATGTAATTTAATAGTTAAAATAAATTCATACAGAAAAATACACATCTCAATATTCATATATTGATAAAAAAAATGAAAGTTAATATAAAAATGAAAGTTAATAATGTGTATTACCCCGATTTCTTATTGGATTCTTAAAAAACTACATTTATAACAAATTTTAATAATTTTTTTGAACTTTTTGTAAAGCTTAATCCGACAGATTTTCGATCTGGATTCACCGATCCGGATGGGTTTTTGAAATGCTCGATCACCAATCGGGTTTTTAAACCACTGGTTTGACGCTAAGTTGGTAGTGGAAAGAAATTCCATGAGTGTTACCAAATGGGTTAAACCACCGGTTTGATGCTAAGTTGGTAGTGGAAGGAAATTCGATTACCAAATGGGTTAAAAAAGAGTGCCATGAACCCTGGAAAGAAGTTATGGATAAATGTGCTGATAACAAATAATGACTCTAAGATGTTATGGGAAGAAGTCATGGATAGATTTGCTGATGAAAGCAATTCTTTCAGGCGAGGCATGCATACAAGGAGAAGGATGGATACAAGGAGAAGAATGGTACTACTGATGAATGATGAACGTGCGCTAGCTCAGGAATTGGTTATAGTGTTAGATGTTTTGGAAACAAGGAAAAGATGAAATTTGTTGGCTCTCGTCGGATATGATGGGGTGGGGTGGGGTGGGGTGTGGCAACTTGTAAATAGGTGCATATTTTGAGTGTCCTGCCTGTGTATGTACGAAGCTGTTTGTATTGTTTATGCTTTATGAAATGCAGGTGTTCCCTTCCTCACCACCAAAAAAAACACACAGATGAAATAAAAAGAGAGATAGAGCGGCCACTTCCAACTGAGAGAGGCTTGCCGCAACATGCATGCAGAAGGGAGCAGAGTTCTCAAAACCGATTTAAGGTATCCAAAGCAACTAAAGCTTTATCTTGCAGTCGTCACTTAGCAGCAGCTTGCTGCAAGTGAAAACATGGACGGTATACCGTGATAGCTTATGGGTTTCAAAGCAGCTCACTCTGCTGCTAATCCGTGAAACACCGGAGCTATAAAAACGAGCCGTGGATTGTTTCATTTGTATATGAATAATTAGAATAGCGACTTAAAGCAGAGGGAGAAACTTTTGAAGTTAAATTTAAATACTTGCTCCTTATTGAGAGAACAAGTGAAATTAACACTTTTAACAGCTAAAAGCAAGTACATGCATTCCAATTACAAAGAATAGCTCCCACAACACAACACAACAGCAAGGTAGAAAGATGCATGGAAAATACGAGCAGCGTACACGCCACATTGGTAAGAAAAGGTTAAGAGGTTATACTATACAGTAAACAACTTATTGCATTTATGTCTAAACCTCTGGAAGTTCTCAGGAAAAAAACAAACAGATAATTGTTGCACCACCTGCTAACCTCGATTCTTTTGAACACAACCAGAAGAACTATTTCCCCAGCCATGAACAAATAAATAAGCTTTGTACATGTACAACTCAAGGCATATATAGTGGCCTACAAAATCATCGAGCACTCCATAGTAGAATCAAACAAGTTCACAAAGCCACTGAACAATAAAACCAGCTTTGATACTGAACCTAGTGTCCAAATTCAACTAACTGAAAGGAGTGACTTGAGATCACCCAAGGACTTGACATTTTGCTTTTACGAAGGCCTGAACACCGCGAACATAGATTGCTGATATGTTCATCTCAAAATTTTGGCACTAAAGATAATGAACCCGATGCATAAGAGGGCTTGCCAACCCAAACGATATCCAAGATGCTTCAGTGTAGCAGTGCATGCAAGTTTCAGTTACTGAAGCATTTCGTTATCTCTCCCAAGTGGACCAAGTCAATGAGTTCCAACATGACTATGTTCAAAGAAAATGCACATAAAAGGAGCTCTTGCATGTGTTTTTGTGAGAAGTCTTAAAGGGGAAAAATTCAGCTATGCTTAGAAAGACATCATGATCATGCTAGAACACATTTAGAACAATGGATCTCTTCGGAGATTTCTACCACGACCATGTTATTATTCCATGCAGCTACCGAGACCAAGAGACCGGAAAACAAACAGCAACCTCTTCTCCAGCAAGGACAAAAGTAGAACAAACAGAACCAGGATATAAACCTCGCAAGCTTGCAAGAGACTTAAGGACCATGATTTAGGCAAAAGGAACTGCCTCCATGAAATTGGCAATGTTGAACCCATGCACCATGAACCTTATAGTTCCCAAAAGGTTTCAGAAATTCAAGTACAATAACTGAGTGTGCCATAGAGGTGCATAATTAGATAAAGGATTGCTAACCATGCGTCCAAAAAGATAAGGCCAATAAATAGCCTGCCAAAACATTAACACAATTAATACCATTTCTAAGGAGAATGGTAAATGGCACATGTAAGAAGGTAAAAAAGATATAAATTTTACCAGGTATATCTTTGACCATGTTATGCTAAAAGGTGTTTTTCATGCAAGAAGAAAGCCTCTTATCCTCAACTGGAAAAAGGGATATTTCTCACTGAGTTGAGGATAGCACTTACCAAACAGCACATCCTTGCAATAACACAACCATAACTGAGAGTCGAGCAGCAACAATAGCATTCAAATTCAAAAAGATCAAATCCCATCATCAAGCATGTAAACCAAGCACAGGCATTGGGCATCCCCATCAAACAATGTAAGAGCATCCAAAACA
The DNA here is from genome assembly GCF_054954075.1 of Amborella trichopoda. Lineage (NCBI taxonomy): Eukaryota > Viridiplantae > Streptophyta > Magnoliopsida > Amborellales > Amborellaceae > Amborella > Amborella trichopoda. The sequence goes on from NC_142346.1 coordinate 7,250,658, forward strand.
CAAGTGTAAAGTCACTAAGGTGTCTCCAAGGTGATCTCATTGAATGCAGATGCCCCAACAAAAGAAAAGGCACACTCTTCTGTAAAGTCCATAAGGTTGATTGACCAAGTCTCAACTATCTAGCAACTCCATTGGTTCATAACTGCAAAAGAGATATTTAATTCAACAAAAAGAGCCACCAATATTAAGCCAAAAACACAAAAGAAAAACTACTCGCCAATCCAAAAACACACAAGAAAAACTACTCACCACTGATTTGATCAATTACGGAAACCACCATGGCCAGGTCGTTCATATGGGCCCGAGCGGTCACGATTGTAACGATCGTTACCTGAACCCCCACGACTACCTGAATCCCTGCTCCTGCCACCATAGCGATCCCCACTACCACGGTCAGGGCCATAACGGCTATTACCACCACCACCATACCTATCTTCCCTACCACCACCATATCTATCACCTCTTGATCCACCATCACCACTTGGGCATTCCCTTGCAAAATGGCCCTGCTCTCCACAGTTGTAACACCCTCCTCCACCACCACCACCACCACCACCACCACCAGACCCCCGTGATCCACCACCATATCCACGGTCACGACCACCACGGTCCCGATCGCGATCACCATCACGGTCCCTCCCAGAGCCACCCTGAGGCTGAGCTTTATCCACAGTGATAGCTCGGCCATCTATCTCTAAACCATGCATTGTGTTTATGGCTTCTTCCATGCACTTCTCGTCATCAAAAGTCACAAACCCAAAGCCACGAGAGCGCCCAGAATACCTGTCCACAACAACCTATGCCAGGCAACGCAAGCACAGTTAAATGCAATAACCGAGACGGCAACAAACCCTCAAAATTCATCTCTTTCAAGTAAAAGTAGGGCACATGTTTCTTGACAAGGCCTCAAAAAAAAAAGAACTACACAAATAATCTACACATCTAACAGTAGGGTCTATGGCATCATTTGTAGGCAATCTGCTGGGATTTGCCTCAGCCCAGGGAGGGGCCAAGGGAACTTACTTAGCTGAGCCTGCACAAGGCCAAACGGCCCTAAAAACAAGGAAAATATGAAAAACAGAAAAGATGTAGTAAAAGTAAAATGGAACCCAAAACAACTTTAAAAGCTAAAACAATTTGGGACATTTTAAACAAATCCAAAAACAAAAAAATGTAAAAATAGTAATTGTGGCAAAAAAACGCTCGCCAAGCTTTTCCAAATAATGTAAATCATCCAAGAAAAACTTTGTAGGACATTTCCACATTTTTTACAAATTTTCTATTTTTTTCAAAAAAAAATTATAGTCCCAAGTTGTATTTGGTCTCGGACAAGTCCCATCACACAATTTGTAGGGTAAGGGAAAAGTTTTAGAAGAGATGAACAGCTCAAATCTGAGGGCCCGGTAAAAGATGTATTTAGACCATGTGAAGTACCTCAAAAAATTACAAATAGAAGCTTTAGCCAGTAATAGTTTATTTTGGATGCAACCAGTCTGCCATTTACCCATCCAGTTTAAGGGAACTTACTAGTACAACAGCTTATCAACTAGTCCAATGCTAATGTGTAACACTCAAAACTTTATCAATGGTCCAATAAAATAAGACCTTTACTGATGCATCGAAACCAAACACTTGTTAAAAATCTATTTTTGAGATGGATTTTTGGACTTAATTTTTAAGGATATGTAATCTCTAACACGAAGATCATGAATATAAATAAATTTTAAAAACTGGAAATAATAATTTGATTTAGAAAACATTTGGACCATTAGTTTCATTTGTTTTTAGATGGACCACATATTTGCATCCATCTTTAAGATGGATGCTTTATATTTCTGGACCGCACATGTAGAAATGCGGTCCAGCCCGCATCAAACAATTTTCCTTTTAAATAAGACGCGCCAGGACAGACCAAACACTTGTTAAAAATATTGTCCAGTGGACATGAGAGAAAATAGTATACCTTGTGATTCAATGATCCACATAAACAGGACCTTAAGAAACTTTCTACCTCCATCAGCCAAAAATGTACCAGGTTCATATCATGGATTAACAACTAATCCATTTCTGTTATTCCCTAGCCCATGTTTTAACCTTTCTCATTCAAATCAAGATATTATTGTTTTAACAACGAAAAACTTCAGGCGGTCATCTCATATTGATGAAAAACTCAGCTACTATGAATTTTGACTGCTTGTTGCCCTTAAATACCGGAAAGTGTTTAGATCAAAATTGAGGCTAACCCTACAAGATCATTCTATTATTAAAAACCTGCAGCATCAAAATCCAGTCCCCTCCCTCCCTGTTTTCTCTATGTTTCACAAGAACTTTTGGAGACCCACATCTATCAACTACTTTAAAAGATAAAAAATTGGAATGATATAACACATCATTTCATATGACTAGCAGACAACCACGGAATGCAATCATACCAAATGTTTGAGTTTCAATATTTAGATTCATGAGACATATCAAGAAAAATGGTATGGCCCCAGCCTCTAACATGAGTGGCAACTACTGCATTGTTCAATGGCATTGATTTGTAAATTGGAGATCTTTCAGAATCATGGCATCCTGAGGTACCTTGGCGTGGCCCAGCTAAGGCAACTGTCTCAGGCAGCCCATGGCTCGAGGGTACAAAATTCAGTAGGGGGGTTTCCATTGTTAAGCATTATGAGATTTGACGCCTCGCCCATAACATATGCCTGCCTGTGCGGGCTAGCATGATGCATCCACATAGGCCGTGCATAGCCCGAGTATTCGCATAGGGGCATCCTGCTGATGAGAGAAAATAATGCCCACAAGCTAGGCAGTATAGTCCCCCCCACACCGAAAAGAAGGGAAAAGAGTTTGGGAGGGGGTATAACACCAACACCTCCAAAACCAACCCAACACCCCAACCACCCAATTTTCAACGAAGTGTATGGAATCTTTGGGTGATCATTCGAGTTGATTTTGTGCTATGTTCTGACGCTCAACAACGTCAGCTTTGGATGCAAGTTATATAGTCTCTTTGGCATTTTGGGTTTTGGCAACAAAGTTCATGAGATTTTTGGGAATTACTTTTAAGACAATTAGACTAGTATTTGGGATTTTGGGTTTTGCTACAGTTAGTTGCGAGATGTTATTTTATGTTTTAAATGCTTAGTTGGTAACTTGGTATAATACTTTTTTTTTTTGTGTTTTATTTACTTTAATGAGCGGGATTGACCAATTTGTTTTACATATTATTTGCATTAGAGAACAAAGATAAAAAATGCCTTTGCTACTCTTTATCAACCTATCAGCAACTTAGATTCAGATATATTAGAGATAAAGACTAAATTATATGCCTACTATCATATGTTCATGTTATTCGTTATATACTCATATTTTTATAATTTTAAATTTTTAAATCTATTGACCGCATTGGAAGTGATGCAAACCACATCAAGATCGCAATGAGGTGCATGAGCATCAGACCACCCTAGTACATCGACTCTGCATCCCAGATTTCATAACAATGTTTTGGTTGTTACATCTCACAATTACATGTGTCAAATGTGATTCAACATTACCCTGTTCCTTTCAAACCTTACAATTTTCCTTTTCAAAATTCAATGTTCAATTGATTATACATATACTTTATACAAATTATGTAATTCATTAGTTTATACAGAAATCATAGATTTGTGAATTATATACAATATATGCACATATATGTATGCCATATATACATGTACATGCATATATGAATGTTTGGGGAGTATATATATGCATATGGGACACCTTGAAATGAAATAAATATATGCATATTTATGTGTTTGATGTGCCTGCCTGAGCAAGCAGCTACCAAGGCACTATCCAGCAACTTATAAAACATTATTCAGAATAATAGTAGTTTGATTGCATGAAGTTCAGTTCCCTAAGGGCCTGCAGAGAGAGAGGTGAAGCAATTTATGCAAATATGAACATCAATTCAAAGAGATTTAAAAGAAGACAGCTTTAAACATATAAAAGGGAAGCAAGTGAAGCATTCAAACATATACAAATATTACCTTTGCATCAACAAGATGGCCAAACTTCTCGAATGCCTCCCTCAAACCCCTATCAGATGTTGACCATGATAGACCCCCAATAAAGCAGCGATACTCCATTGCTTCCCCCATGTCACAAATAGCTACAATAAAGCTTGAAACTGAGAAGCTTCCCCAAAATCCATGAGTAACAAAGCATAAGACCACATGCATATATGTGATTCATCTAATCTTTTAAAAATTAGATATGCAATTACACATCGAAACACTTGTAGATCACCATGATTAGAACCCCCAGCAATATGTTGAAGTTAACCAAATATGAAACAACTCCTTTCTATGGCAAGTTTAACATTCGATGTGGATTGCAGTCAGAACACAAGACAAACATTTGGGCAAGGTGGAACTGCATCTTATGAAGTTAGACATAGTTTATGTGTGTATTCACAAGACAAACACACATAAATACATATGCTATGTGTGAATGAATGTACTCAAAGAGAAAAGAAATCAGAAATAATGATCACAGGTTATACGTCTTGCATTAAACTTGCCAACATTTTGGAATTTCATATTCATTTCAGTATCATACAATATATTTGTACAACATAAAAACGATGCATAGGTAACTTATCCAGAAAAATAACATATAAATGGCACACCAACAGTGGTGATGCATAACATATATATTAAATATTTGACTCAAAAGAGTGGAATGGTAGCCTTGTTTCTTGTAATGGCTATATTTTTTTAAATTTCAAAAATGCTAGGCCACCAAGGCCAATATAATGGACACAATGATCAATTACAATGGTCAGGACCAGTGCTTGCTCATGCTAATACATATCAGCATGCTGATACATTTCGCGACATGCAACAACAAAGCTCTTCATTACAGAAAACGTTTTTTCATGGTCACTTGTAAGCCATATTGAGCTGCTTCATCTAATATAACACTCCACAAACATCAAATTGCTTCACAGAATGAACTGTACACTCCTGCTGCTTGTTTTGTTCATCATACCCAACAAAAAAACACATCTTCATTTTCAAATCTTTCTTTCTTTTTTTCCTTTTTTTTTTTTTTGGTGTGTGGGTGGGTGGGGGGGAATTAACTTTGAATCATTGCTTGTGGATCAAACATAGAAGTACGTGTAAGAGTATAGTTGCATCGTGAGGGAGCATGGCTGAGAGAGGGGCTAGGGCGAGTGCGATGGATCAACACATGACAGAACCTCCCCAGGTAGGGAGCACATTCCATAATTTTTAATTTATAAATATAACTTTTTAAAAATAGAAATTTTATTAAAAACAAAAAACTAATAATCCAACAGAATGCGATAAAAAAAGGGCACAAAGAAAAACGCAATTATTTATGAATTTGATTTTATTCAATTAATAAACAACTTTTAAATTTCATTTGAGATGTAATTAATGTAACAATAATCTCATAATATAGAACAAAAAAGCCAGTAACAACACAAGGAATCTAATTTTATATTGATAAAAATCTGCTTCATTTATAATTTTACACTTGCACAGCATCCAAAAGCATAACAAGTTGCTTTATTTGCAGTTTTACACTTTACAACATCCAAAACCACGAGAGAGAAAGAGAGAGTTTGATAGAATCTAAGATCCACATGAATGATCTTCTTAGCCTCTTGTTGCCCCATCGGTTGGCTAAGACTGAGCCCTAAACACTGGGGATCCAAATGCCATGGAGATCCCTAATTGAGTACTGGAGCAGGACCAGAGAGCAGGATCGATACCTAAGTTTGGAGATCCTGGTAAATGTCTAAGAAACAAAATAGGAGGGAACGTACAGCCACAACTAATATAGCTAAAGAAGATATAACAGAATTGGTTGCTTCCAGTATGGGGTCTTAAACAACAAAAATGCCACCCAATATAATTTGGAGAAACTTAATCATAATATGCACTGCAATAACGATCCATCCCAATAATAATTATGGGTTGCTGCATGACTCAGGTTGTAAACATCATATTCCTTTTTTGTAAATTCTGTATGCATATTTCCTCATGTTTTTTGCACATATATATCATTATACTTACTACATTTAGTAGTCAAATGGACACATCAAGCAAAAGTTCCTGATATTTTAAGTCATAATGTACTCTGCCCATGAAATGCATTTGTATGCTTAAAAGCTAACTCATTCTACACAAGCTTCCATGAAAATATGAGGAAATGCAGAATTCTCCAGCAAAAAGTAGATTGATATTATCAACCCATAGCTCAACCAAATGGTGCTTGTTCCCACAACCTCAAGGTTGTGTTTTTGAAGCAAGCTAATTAAAGAAAATAAAAACAGATAGTGCTATAGGTCATCCAAAAAAGGTAGAAATAAAGAATTATCACGAAGACATTAAATCACAAATAATCAATTGCTCGAATCATGCTAATTTATTTTGTACGTTTGTCCCAAATATGGGACAAATTGCTGTAGATATTATGGCCAAACTCAGTCTCGAAGTACCACAAATTAGAAGCATTTTAACACTAACATATCCCATTCTTCTAATGGTGTTTCAAAATTCCTAATGCACAGGGGTGTAAGTCATCTTAATTCCTAAATGTGTGCCTTCAGCTTGCAGTAAATTTCAGTTCCTCCGAGCTGCTACAGTTGACCATATGTTTGTCTTTGACTTGCATTAGACCCAATCATTTCACACACTATTTCAATTAGTTAATTCTGTAATATTTCCACAACTCAACTTTTTTAAGCCACAAAACTTTCATGGCCACCATATTGTGCTACATTACCAACTGCAAGTCCTTCCTCAATATTCTTTTCTTCAATATTGCTTATGTCTGCCAGATTACTTCTTCTCAAGTTCACATGAAGCAATTCTTCCTCAATATTCACACTCACAGTTGACTTCCTAACTTCTAAAAATACATAATATAGATATTTCTCATAACAATTTATTGTAAGATTAATCTTCAAAGAAGTCAAATAATAAAAGAAGAGTTGTAGATATAGTTCAGGACAGTATCACATAAGACTCAACGTTTAGGTAGGCCCAAAAATTATTTAATCTGTAGGATGGAGTTTCGTGCATTCACTTTTAGTTATGTTCCAAATGTTCAAACAAGTATGACTTCCAACCTCTTCTCATAGTTAAGAGATAATATTCCCCGGAAGATGTATATGGAACCTGTACAATAACTCCCTGGAATTCTTTACATCCACTCTTAAGACCAAAACCATATCAGCAAGGCAATGCCCACTACCATAGTACCATGTACTGATCTTGCATTATACATATCAACAAAAGCCATCACATGTGTTTAAATGACAAATAATTCTTCAAAATTGTAGATCTCACAAAAAATAAGTATTTAATGAAACCCATTTACTCAAACATGCTAATGACAAACTTTAAGTGTTTCCATCTACTGATAACCATGACAAACTTTAAGTGTTTCCATCTAATGATAACCAGGTTTATTGTATGCAAAACACCACAAAGAAACATGGGAGAAAATTAAAATCAAACTGCAAACATTGGATACTGAATCCAAAAAATTAGGACAAACTTCAAACCACCTATTATTTCATGTGAGCCAAAACAAAAAAAATTAAACATACTGGAAGTCAAGTAGAGAAATATCTTCAACATAATTCAAATTTAGTAGTCCACAAATTTCATCTCAAGGATCATCATCAGGTAGGTGCTATGAGATTATTCAGAAAAAAAAAAAAAGAGAGAGAGAAAAGAGATAAAAATCAATAACTCAAAAGCAATAAAATTCAAAGGCATCAAACCAAACAATCCCACAGTGTTTCACCGAAAGCAAGGGGAAACCAAATATAAAACTATCAAGAACTACAGTTTCCACAAATGACAAAGAACTTAACTGTACACCAAGGCCCGATCTAAACACTAGTAAACCAAACCATAGACAACAAAACCAGATTTCAAACATGGGGAAAGCGATTCACAAAATCAAAAAACACAGGAAACTAACTCCAACAAATAAGAATACATCTCAAAACCGCAACAAAACAATACCAAGCAATAGAAACTGTTAATTCCGCTAAATGAATAGAAAACTTCCACAAAACAAGCTACAAGAGATAGCCAAAACAGAGGATCAGCTACAGAAGATAGCCAAAACAGAGGATAATAAAGATCTCAAAAGAGCTAAAGAGGAGTAAGATTAAGTGTAGATAGCAGAGGCGGAGTGTAGATAGCAGAGGCGGCCAACCTTAGGTTGCAGAAACGCTATTAAGCAAAACCCTAAAAATCTAGAAGACGCCTTCTGTGTGAGTGGATGTGAAGGAAAAAACGCTTTTATATATGGAGATACTATTTCCTATGCTCAAGTTCCGATAATGCCCCAAGTAGTTTGGGCACTCATTATTTTAGTATTCCACCCATATACGTGTGGCCCACCAACGCCTTTGTGCGACCGGTGTTTTGAGTGTAAGATGGCACTTTAAAATACGTATTATTGAACCGGTTCGGCCACAACTTTACCGACTCGGTGGTTCTATTATTCTGATTGCAGAATGGGCCGGTTTCGGCTTAAATTTTTTTAAAAAAATCACTATAACTTTTTAAAAAAAAACGCCATAATTTTTTAAAATTTTATTTTTTAGTTCTAAAAAAGATAGTAACAACTACAGATAGTTTTTTATTATTGTATTAAAAATATATAAGGGAAAAGTTTATATAGGCTCTAATTTAATTGTTTATGGCCTAGGCTCTCTACAAACCGCACCCAATATATAAAGCCTACAAATTTGTCTTATACATGAGTGTTTGTTGTCTATTAAAGTCATTTGATAGTCAAAATGAAGTTTAAAATACAATTCATGGAAATAAATGGATCTTTTAACTCAATTTATTTTTTATTTTTGCATTAGCTTAAGAATTTTGATTTTTAAAATAAGCTATATGGAATAATTTAATGGAATAGGTTGTTCATAAAGAGAGATAGATGCCAAGAATAGAGAGAAAAGTTGTAGCAGAAAGAGAAATATCGATTTAAATAATAGGTTTTTTATCCCTCTCATTCAGTCGTTCTAAATCTCTTTATTTGGCTAGTTCAACTGTCAATAACTAGCCGTTGGATTTTTCTATTGTTGTAGGTTTTTGCTCCTGGATTTGGAGAAGGTTTCCCAACCCTAAAACAAACTAGGCAAGGGGGACTGATGCAATAACAAAAAAATCACGCCTTCCATGCTTCTTCCTGTGGAGTCGACATTCCCCCAAAAAGAGTTGGGACAAATTTCACCTAGAATAAGAATATGGTTAATTTTGCATTTTAACAAGAAATATTTGGGCAATTTTAAAATTTTAAAAAGGCCTTCTTACATTCTTCCTATAATGGAGTTTTACAACAAATTTACTGTCAACTTTATGATCCATTTGAACGATAGTACACATTTTTCTACAATAAATATAATAAATTATTTATCAAATCACTTTCAATGACATTACTCCTTTTTCTGCATTAATGCAATATATTTTATAGTAAGATCCCTCATTTTGAAAATATTTTGTTCCATTGGGTGTTTCGCCCACTCCAAATTTTCCCATCCACCATAAAATATAGGGTGCAGTTGGCATACGGATGCATCTGTAGCTGTAGAGGTAAGGTGAGATAGCTGAGAATAATTTTTAATTTTAATTTATCTTGTATTTGATGTAGATATCTCTCTTGATAAAGCTAGATTAGTTAGTCATTATCAATAACTGTTTAGCCGTATATTTATATGGGACTTTGTATATTCTTGACAATTAATCCATATATAGAGGATTCGGAATTTTAACATGGTATCAGAGCATCGTCTCTCTCTTGATTGTGGTCCATGTGCGTTCGTCCATAGTTGTGGAAGAGTTGAATCTGTTCCTTTGCCGTATCAATCATCTCTCTCGTTCTTGGCTTTACCTTCGTAAGCTCTGTCAATTTTTCCTATTGCAAAGTTCAATTTTTTTTAACAAAAACCCCAACTCTATGCATTGTCTCCGAATCGTCGTCCCTCACAGAAACCCCAACAACCCTATATTCCTCAATTCCATTGTATTTCTTTTTAGCCTTATTCCTCAATCTCTTATTCTCACCCTTTGAAACTCTGTATTGATCAACCCAAACAAAAGTCCATTACAGTTGCATGTCTTAACTGCCTGCATATAAATGCTCTGCAAATTCCCCATCAACGGAGCATCATTAACAATCAACCCATCCATATTCATAAGATGCTGGCCACTTCAGGTTTCACGATGCTGCAGGGTTTCAAGATGCTGGCCACTGCAAGTCGTGTTCGTATGCCTGCTAACAATAGGGTTCACAGCCATGCAGCCCTTCAGACCCACAAAGCGCTGTAGGCTACGATCCCTCTATAAATCTATGTCTCGGCCTTATGCTTCTCACGCCATCCCTCAATTTTTGCGAGCTTGTCCAACTGTTCTGGTTTCATATTGGCTTTCTCGTCAACACCCTGTGTTAGAAACCCTACCTTCTTCTCTTGTTGCTTTTTTTTTAAAAAAAAAAGGGGTAGAAAGAGGTGGTCCATAGGGACCATGGAGAGCGTCTTGGAGTTTGCATTAGAAACCTACACTCTTGAGTTCTGATACAATTCAAACATGGCTTCTGACAAAGGAGATGCATTGGCTATAAAACTTGATGGGAAAAACTATCTCGATTGGCGATTCCATTAATATTTTGTTGAAGAGAAAGGTTTGTGGAAGTATGTTGATGGCACTGAGTTTGAACCAGCGATACTCAATACTAAAGATATCCAACAATGGAAGATCAACAATGCAAAAATTATCTCATGGAACATTGGCTTTGTCGATCTGGATATTGAAAGGCCAATGTGAGGCTTTCATGCTATGAAATAAATGTGAAATAAATGTGAGAATATTTGAAAAAACGTTATCAGCAATCAAATCTTACAAGACGTTTCTAAATTGAGTATAATATGTCTTCTTATAGCCAATGGGAGAAAACTATTCAAGAATAGTATGTTGACTTTATGAACTTGTTGACAGAATATGAATCTATAAACTTGAAGGTTATCACTAGTGCTTGTTGCATTAAGAGCTTAATAGAGATAAATGGTGACATGAAGGTGATGTAGCTTTTGATGAAGTTACAACCCCACTATGAGATTGTTCGAGCTAATATTTTGAATCGCGAAACATTAGCAAATATGGATGTCATTCTCGATGAATTACTTCGTGAGGAAACACGAATCACGACCTAAGCCACCATTGAGGGAAGAAGGATATAAAGTCTACACTTGTAGCTCAACAGGCTAGAGGAACATCATCACAAAAGGACCCATATTTTCTACAATGTTACAAGTGTAAAGAATATGGTCTTTAGAGCATCCAAGTGTAAGAAGAAAAAAATTTGTACTTATTATAAACGTGCTCGACATATTATCACAGAATGTCGACATCCTTCTCGACGAGGCAACCGAGCATTCGATACACGAAAACCTTTTTACAAGGCATACCAAGCTGCTAATGATGCTTTCAAAGGAATAAAGGTAGAGACCCCTCCATCCACCACTATTCATGACTCAAATATGATAATGTCCCAGACATCAGATGATATTCGATAGTTAGTACAAAACTCTATATCTATGGCTATCTCTTCTGCTTTATCTGTGATGGGCTTATCTGGTATGAACTCTCACATATCCCCTAGTGTAAATTCCCTTTGGTTTATTGACTAGAGTGCCTTTAATCATATGACTGGAATGCATACAAGTCCAGCATCTATTAAACCATACCAAGGTAATAGTCAGATTATTACCGCTAATGGGGAGCAACTGAATATTATTGATACTAATAATCTCTCAATTTCTCTATCTCGTGGTACATTTTTTTATGTACGTAATGTCCTATTCGTTTTTAAATTAACTGTTAATCTAATCTCTGTGGGCCAACTAGTTGATGATGGTTATACTGCTCAATTTTCTCGTGATAGTTGTCTAATACAAGACTAACGCACTGAGAGAGTGACAAGGAAGGGGCGTAGAATTGGTCGTTTGTTTGTCTTGGAGTTTGAGAAATCAAACCATGATGCTTCTTTTGAGAACCAAACCATGATGCTTCTTTCTTTTCTTCACCGACTTCTATTTTTTCTATTTTCAATAAACAATGGCATATGTGGCATCGGAGACTCGGTCATCCGAATGCAAATAAATTAGATATTTTGTTTCATTCTGGTTCATTGCTCAATAAAGCCCTTGATTTGAATTATATTAATAAATCTTGTATTAGTTGTTCTTTGAATAAAAGCACTAGTTTGCCTTTTTTCGACTCGAGTAGATAAAACAACTGCACATTTCTATCTCAGTCATAGTGATGTGTGGGGTCTTGCTCCAACTTTATCTAGAATGGGATATAAGTATTTTGTTTTGTTCATTGATGATTATACACAATATACCTAGATATACTTTATGCACCATAAATCAGAAGTGTTCTCCCATTTTAAAACATTTTTATCCATAATTGCAAGTCAGTTTAATACCAAATTAAAAATCTTACGGTCAAACTCTAGAGGAGAATACTTTTCAAATAATTTTCAAGACTTTTTGAAAACATAGTATATTCAATCACAAAAAACTTGTCCATATAGTCCACAACAGAATGGCATCACTGAAAGGAAAAACTGCCATATCTTAGAAGTTGTGAGGACCATTATGCATGACTCTTGTATTTCTCATGGGTTTTGGGTTGAAGCTGCATCAACAGTTGTTTATCTCATAAATCATCTCCCATCCTTGGTTTTGCATAAACAATCCCCATATTATTGATTATTTCATGTTCGTCATGATTATTCTCTATTGCATGTTTTTTGGTGTGTATGTTTCATTCATCTTCATCAGCATGAACGGACAAAATTTTCTGTTCAAGCAGTCATTTGTGTTTTTGTGGGTTAGTGCCCCGACCAAAAGGGGTTTCTATGTTATGATCCAACAGCTCGTCGTGTATGCATTTTTCGCAATGTCGTCTTTTAGGAAAGCATTTTTTATTACTCTTCAATTGTAAAATCATCAGGATCCTCTGCTCCTTTCTTTCCAGATTTCTCCACTGATAAACTATCACACATTTTAACGCCTCAACGGCAAGGCCAACAACACCAATCCACACACACTTTATCTCACCAACCAGGGCAAGGCCAAACCTCTGCCCTACCTATAAGTGCTTCTTTTCCTACGCCTATTGATAACTCTACTTAGTCACGACATTCTTCACGTGTACCTCACCCACCTGATTGATATGGCTTCTCCCTTGATGATTTTGACTTTTCACTACAGCCTAGTGCTTTGCTTACTTCTCTTGATACTATTGATGCTCCTTCTAAAAACCTCGATCTTTGTTTAGTCCCTAGATCATTATATGCCCCTTTAAATTCAGTGGATATTCCTTCCTCCTACCAGCAAGCCTTGACTATGCCAAGTTGGAAAGAGGCAATGGATGTAGAGGTCAATGTCTTGTTGGAAAATGACACTTGGGATCTTGTCCGTGTCCTGCTCACACATCTATTATTGGCTGGTCTTTTCTGTGAAGCTTAAATCTGATGGAAGGATCGAGCGATATAAAACACGATTAGTTGCTCAAGGTTACAAACAAGAGTATGGCATAGACTATGATGAAATGTTTGCTCCTGTTGCTAAAATGACTATTGTACGAACTGTAATTGCCCTCTCAGCTATTCGTCAGTGGACTATATCTCAAATAGATGTGAAAAATGCATTTATCCATGGACATTTGAAAGAGACTGTATATATGCGACCTCCTCCTATCTATGGTATGTCATTTGAAAAAATCCTTGTATGGTTTAAAACAAGCTCTAAGAGCTTAATTTGAACAATTTCGATAGGTCGTTCTGAATGCTTGGTTGAAACAAAATGTTCATGACTATTCGCTATTTACTCATCATTGTTCTTCAGGAATAACAATATTTCTCCTATATGTTGATGATATTCTTATTACTTGAGACAACCTTGATAATATAAGACATTTGAAAGAGCTTCTCAGTCACTCATTTAAAATGAAAGATTTGGGTCCGTTAACTTATTTTTTTGGGTTGGAGATTCATTATTCCCCTAATGGATACATAGTTAACCAGAAGAAGTATACCAAATACTCGATCAAACTGGCCAACTTATCTGATGATAAACGAGGGGACACACCAATTAAGGTGAATGTAAAATATAGAAAGGATGATGGAGACAAACTTTCGGATATCACTTTTTATAGACAATTGGTTGGGAGTCTACTTTATTTCACTATGACTCGTCTAGATATATATCATGCAGTACAGGTCGTTAGCAAATTTGTTGCTGAACCTCGTCGCATCCACCTCTCAGCTGTCCATCGTATCATTCGTTATCTACGGGGTACATACCATAGAGGTCTATTATTCTCTTATAACTCTTATCTCCAGTTACGAGCCTATGCTAATGAGGATTGGGAAGGATGCCCCGATACTAAATGCTCTCAACCACTGGGTGGTGTATTTTTCTTTGAGATTCTCTCATATCATGGAAATGTAAGAAATAACAAACTGTATCTAAATCTTCTGCAGAAGCCGAATACCGAGCAATGTCCTCAGCTTTCATTGAAATTACTTGGTTGAGAGACATTTTATATGACCTCAATATTCTTCATCGAACTCCTACACCGTTGTATGCTAATAATATGAGCGTCATCGATATTACATCCAATCCAGTATTTCATGACCGCACAAAGCATATAGAAGTTGGTTGTCATTTCATTCGTGAAAAATTTCTAACTGGAGACGTTACACTCTCATATATTACTTCTCAACAGCAACTTGCAAATATCTTTACCAAGGCAATGACTCGGCTCGTCATGACTATTTCGTTGATAAACTGATGATGTTCACCCAACCTCAGTTTGAGGGGGCGTGTAGAGATAGAGATAGTTGAAGATACTTGTTAATTTTAATTTATCTTGTATTTGATGAAGATATCTCTCTTGATAAGACTAGATTAATTAGTCATTATCAATAACTGATTAGCCATATATTTATACGGGACTTTGTATATTCTTGGCAATTAATCCATATACAGAGGATTAAGAATTTTAACAAGGTGCATCTCCAAATTTTATCATGGTATATGATTTTGATGTAAAATATTCTTAGGATTATCTCAAAATCTATTTTTATATCTAATTATAAAATTTTAAATTTAAAAAATGGTTAAAATCAAGTAGATATATAAACATATTAAATTCTTGAAAATGGACGGTGTAGATAATATGTTGTAAAATGTATTATTTCTGAGACTTAAAATCTTTTTATTTTTCATGGTCATGCATCTCAATGTCAAAATAATCAATCAAAGGGTTTTTCAACATTAAAACTACCTTTTTCGATGGATTTTTGAGGTGTAGTTCTACTTTATAAGGTTGCATCCTTGTATAAACTTTTTCCTAAAACATAATAGCCACACATGACAAGGTACACTTACATGTGTGAATGAGGGTGGGCGAATGGACAAGCATTGAAGAGAGTTTTAAAATCATAAATTTGTGAAAGTTGTACTATGGGGTGGCCCACCCATGAGTTTACAAATTTTAGACAATTCAAATAAAAAACCAAAAAATGTATTTGACAAATGAAATGAAAACTTTCACCTGTTCACTTATACGGTTCATTTTGGTGAGTCACCCGACTCACCTAATATTGTGCGGTTCCTAGTTTATCTAACGTCGATCTCTATAATGGATGTCAAAAATATTATATCAACTAAAAGTTGAAATGGACTTACATCAACTAAAAGTTGAAATGGATAGTGAAGAAAAGAATTAAAAAAAGAATATTTATATTTTTTGAAAAAAAAAACAAATTTAGATCATTGTTATGGTTGAAATTATTGAATTCTAAAATTTGGATAAAAAATAAATATTTGACATATGGACACGGTTTCTATGAGTACTTGTAGAAATGAGCCACCTCTTAAAAAAAAAATTTGAGATGGATTTTTTTGACTTAATTTTTAAGGACATGTAATCTATAACATGGAGATCATGAATATGAAAAATAAATAAAATTTGAAAATTTATTAAGAAAACATTTGAACGGTTAATTTCAATTGTTTTAAGATAGACCACATATTTGCAAAGATGGATGCTTTATACTTGGGGCAAGCTTTCTATGCTTCCCCTACATCATAAAAGTTATACTTCCCCTTATCCAATCATCCATTCTGAATGGAGGGCTAAGATTGCCCCAATCACAATGTTTCTATAAACTATTTTGACACCAAATTTTGGACGTCCAATCCTCTATTAAACTGTCACTAGCGAAAAATATTAAAAAAAATATTTCTAGTAAAATAAAATGACTAAAATATCCTTGAAATTGCAAGGGGTATTTTTGTCATTATATTTTATCAAAAATTTATTTTTAATATTTTTAATCGGTGCGCCCCATTGAGAAGATGGTACGTGTCAAATTTCATATTCATACAATTTGTATAAAAAACGACTAAAAATAAAAAAGACTTTGAGATGTCGGATCTAAGACGGTGAGTGTCTCTCTTGATCAAAATTGGATGGCTGGATGGTAGGGGGAGGATAGTTCTTCTATGTTGTAGGGGAAGTATAGAAACCTTTCCCTTATACTTGGGACCACATATTGTAGAAATGTGATCCAGCCCGCATGAAACAATTTCCTTTGAGATATACTTTGTAGGGGGACCGCACTAGAATAGTGTGAGTTGGCCGACCCACCAAATACTTTTCCTTACATATTATAACAAGATTAATGCCCATATTTTTTAAATATACCGGCCCATGTGATAGGCCCGTCTGCATGGTGGATTGTACAAGCACCCTTTCAATGGTTGAGATTTCACAAGGTCATATCGAATTGCTAGAAATTAATCTCATATTTTAGTTTTATGTTTTATTTAACAGGTGTGGTTTCTATAAGGTTGCAACTTTGAACAATCCAATTAAGGCGCACCTCCAAATTTTATCGCAACATGTAGTTTTGGTGTAAATTTTTTTTAAGATTATCTAAAAATTTATTTTTTATAACTAGTTATAAAATTTTAAACTCCAAAAATAGTTCAAATCAAATAGATCTATAAATGTATGAAAACCTTGAAAATGGACAGTCTAGATAATGTGTTGCAAGATGCACTATTTCTTAGACTCAAACGCTTTTTTTTTTCATATTCATACATCATGTCGAGATGATCAATTAAAGGGTTTTTCAACATTAAAACAACCATTTCTGATTTTAGGTGCATCTATAATTCTACATTTTTAAAGTTCCAACTTTATATAAACTTTTTCTTGATAATAAGGGAAAAGTTTATATAGAGCTGAGGCTCTAAACAATCAAATTAGACCCTACCTCAAAAATCTCACTAGAAGAGGTTTCTTTGATGTCCAAATATCTTCAAATTGACCATCTCGACATTAAGATGCATGGACATGAGAAAAAAATAGATCAAGTTTTAAAAATAATGTATTTTGTAACGCATTTTTAGACTGTCAATTTTCAAGGTTTTCATAGACCTATCGATCTACACTACTTTTGAAGTTTTAAACTTTACAAATAAAGATGAAAATATATTTTAAGGCTATCACAAAGATTTCTAGTATTGAATACACATTTTGAGACACTATTTGAAGGTAGGCTCTAATTTGATTGTTTAGAGCCTAGGCTCTATACAAACCACACCTTTTAAATAATTCATCTACTACATTTTGAGGTGTAGGCCTGTTTTTATAAATATAATTAAAAAATAAATAAAAATTATTTTAAAAAGAAAAATAACTAAAATATTCCTGAATTTAGTTTGATCAATATTTTTTATTTAAATAATCATCCAAGCTTTATCCCAATTATTTGGGTCGATTACACAAATTATCATTTTTTTTCCAAATAACTTTCTATTATTTTTATTCAATTCTACTTATAGTGTTGAAGCTAAAGCCCAAATTTCAGATTAATATTATTTTACCATAAAATAAAAATAAAAATAAAAATCATTTTTAACCCGTGGAGGAGGTTGGTTCAATCTGAACCAATTAAAAGTGCTTGTGCAACTTTTTAAGCGTCCACAGTTGTGGACGCAATTTGGATGCTAGAATTGTAAGTGCTAATAATAGAAGATACTATATTTGGTTACAGTGCCTAAATTTGTTGGTGGGAATTTCGAAAAACTATGTTTGATTTAAATTGGGATTTTCTGAACTTAGAGTTGTTAAAATTAGCGAATTTTAGTTGTTCATTGAAGTTTTCACCAATTAATGTTTTTAAATGAATCAGATCTTAAGAGTATTGCTCATCCCCAATAAGACTAAAACATAGATGGTTTAAAACACACAAAAAAATAAAATAAATATATAATTACAATTTATCGTTTTTGTCTTCTCTCATCATATCCCTTCTAATCTCTACACTTTATGACTATGTTGTATTGTCATTTCCTTTTATTTTATGTTCCTTGCTCTCCTTTCCTGCTTATCCAAAGCTCAGGTCTCAATTTTGCTTCTAAGTATTTGGGCCACTTTCTCTCCCTCTAACCACACTTATGCGTCCCATGCATCTCATTTTGTTGGGCTCATCCGGTTAGAGTCCTCTCGCACGAATGCGAATGTGCGAAGCAGAACCAGGAAATATAGGAAACAAAATTAAGCTAAAACTAATATGTGTATATGAGTGGAAAAAACATGCAATAAAGCAAATAAATAATAAATCTTACTGGCACCGAATGTACGTAGTTCACATTTTCAGTCTATGTCTACGGAAAAAAGGAAATCAAATTCAATATAAATTTCACAGGTTATAATGGTCATCTAAAAAACCAGGTTTTCATGGGCTCTCTGGTTTCTTCTAGAAGACATTCTATATCTAGGTTTTCTTCTCTGAGGTCCTTCTCTCCCTCATAGGCTTCTTCTTTTACAGAGGTTTTTTATCTCTAAAAGAAAATGTTATCTCTTTCTCTCTTCTTCTTCTCTTTAGAAGAAATGTAACTTTTTCGCTCTTCTTCTAATTCTCTACAAAAAAAAGATCTTGTATTTTTTCCAATACAACTAAGAAGAGTCAACCACATAGAGAGTCTCCACATATTTTCTTTTCGTGTATGGGCCAAAGGATAACAACCAAATTTAGAAGAGTATCCCATAACCTCTTAAAAGGAGGTCAATTCCTATTTCCCTTTATGGAAAGAGATAACATGAATATCTCTCTATACCAAACCTATACATGAGATCGTATTTTTGTGGTATGGTGAAATCTTGGTCCTAGTCCTAAAAGCATTTTGTACTCCGAACTGTTATGCTCTCATATATGTGATGAATACATGCTTATTTTATGACATTAAGCTTCTTACAAATATAACGAGTTGAGTTCCATACACATGAAAGATTAATTTTTTGTCTTGGATGACCTAATAAAATGATGGTTTGGTATACCTTGGACTGCTCCCCTAGCTATAGACGTAAACAAAAGGGAGAAGAAATAGGATCTAACACTAACATATTTTGATCGAATGAGCAGTTGTTCCACCATCTTCTACTTTTCCAAACTACCTCTTTTAAGTGGGACAATTTCATTGGTGCTCTTATGGGACGGGACACCCAACACATTCAATTTTACAAAGTTGCACCACTTGTAAATTTATGCAGGGTAATATCTCTCTCTATGTGTGTGCCCCATAAAATGTTTTTTAAAAAAGTAACAAATTTCAAAAACATTTTTTATGTTAATTTAATGCCTGAGGTTTGCTCAATATTTAACTTTAGCCCTTGGATAGATCAATATAAAAATCAAAATTTTGAACCACACAATAAATAACACAAAAGTTTAACACTTTAAAAAAAAGAAAGAGAGAGAGAGGAACTCAATAAAATACCAAAAATCAAATCCCTAATTCTCAATTTTCAAATACATAAATTCAATAAGGAAATATAGAACAACCATACACTACTAGGGCCTTTATATATATATGAAAGCCACTGTGTAACACCTATGGGCATATATATATATATATATATATATATATATATATATATATATATAAAAGGCGCTATGCAACACCTATCGGCAAAAATGAATAGTATTTTCGCTCATAGGCTCGGCAAATCGGACGGCTTGAATAAATTGATCGCATCGGACTAGCTTTCTACATATCTATCGTTTTGGGTACCATATTCAGTTCATTTGGGCTTCTATTGAATCGAGAAATAGGTTTGATTGCTCATTATTCCATCACTAAGATCCATATGATCGAAGTAACTAAGAACTCTGAATTGAAGTAATGATATTACTGTCAGATGGAAATCCATTTGGTTCTAGTTCTTCTATTTCTTTGTTATGTTTCCGAACCTTTGTTTCAATTCTTCGCTCTTTCTCCTTTATATGCATATGATTTGATTTATTTTATCTGATTTGTTTATTCATTCAATTTGGTTTATTTTATCGGAATCTATCTAATTTGGTTTGGTGAAAAGTGGGAAATAGAAAATGTGCATAATTGGGCCATGGGTTCATCTCGTATGACAGAATTGAAAGATGTTACACTATAAATACCCTAGGAAGTGGGGCTCCATAGTGGTCTATCACGTCCTTGACCAGGTAGGAAGAAAACCTGCTAGGAGAGCAATTGCTCAAGGACACAGGCAGTTCAACGTCATTAAGGTGCCTTATAAATGTGTGTTCCAAACCATAGAGCCTCGTAGGAGTTCTGTTGCATCTGCTATACGGCAATTTTAATTCGAGCAGATTGTAAACGGGGACAGGAACTGATTTTGAATGCTTGTTTTCTCTTGAGGGTGGTATTATAAGTATCACGGCAACAAATATGGTAAAGACTGAAAAGTCAGGGAGTGTTGGTACTTGGTGTGGTCTTTGATTGTTAAGAGGGTTGACTCTTGGTTGGCCATTTCTAATAATCTACAAAGAGTGGTGTGCATGTTCAGATCACAAACTCGAACAATGTTTTAAACCAAATGCAATATTTGGAGATAGGTGCAAAGGGATATCAGTGTTTTATTTTTTTACTCATCCAGCAAAAAAAATCGATCAAAGTATTGGGACCTTTCAATATCTGGATATTAGTGTCTTATATTTTTAATAATCCAACAAAAAAATCGATCAAAGTATTGGGAGCTGTCAATAACCATAAACTTAAGGGCAGCTGGCATCCTATGGAGAATTGACTAAGTGTTGTGGTTGTTAGTGCGTCTACACTTTCCTTAAATGTACCGACTGCCCTATGCAGATTTGACAGTGTCGCAGGCAGTCAGTGTCCATAAACTTGTCCCAAGGAAGCAGGTGCCTTATAAATTTGGCTAACTGTTCCAAGCAATCACTGACTATAAGAAAACACCTTTCTTTCTACAGGCAGTCAAAGCTTTGTACACATTTAGTAGGGGTCACGAGTATCCAATACACTCCCAATATGCTCATAATTGGGCAGTGAGTACCCAATACACTCACATACCCTCTACAGGGCAGTGAGTATATATGCCCATGTTAGTGGTGGTGAGGACTTGAGAATGGGCTGAGGCCTTGGTGGTAGTACCAATAAGCTTTATGATGAAGTCTGACTTTATTCTCACGAAAAGTAGGGATTCAAAATCCCTATTGATTTATTTTTAGCTAAGGTGGCTTCCATTCTCACTTAACTAATTAAAAAACTACTAACAATTTAAAAAATGGGTAGAAACTCGTCATCCCCACTGAATTACCCAAAAAAAGGGCCATAGTACCCGATACACTAACATCCACTTATGCTAATAATGGCGAGTACTCAATACACTCACATACTCATGCTAGGGGTGCTGAGTACCCAATACACATGCACACATATTGTTGGTGTGCTTTTACATGGATAATTCTATTTGGGTGCAGTTTCACGTCAGACATGTGTGGACACTCACCAGCACAGGTGCTTTTGTATTCTTCGTTTTGTTTATTAACAATACTAGTGATTTGATCTTTTGTTCGTGTTTTGGGTCACATGTGGACTTTGAAAAAGTGTCAACCTTATACTATAGAAGTAAGGTGCACCTCAAAAACTCATCAGAAGAGGTCGTTTTGAGGCCAAAAACCTTCCAATCGATCATCTTGGCCTCAACATATATGGGTGTTAAAAAACAAGAATTTTGAGTCTTAAAAAGAGATTATCTTGTAATGTATTATCCAAACCATCCATTTTCAAGATTTTCAACATGTTTGTAAATCTGCTAGGTCTACACTATTTTTTAAGCTTTAAATTTCATTATTAGATATGAAAATAGATTTTCAGACCATCGTCATGATTTTTGGCACTGAAACAACATTTTCAACATCATTTGGAGATGCACCTAACTTTGATTGTTTAAGGCGTCAACCTTGTACAAACCTCACCCTTTATTAATTAAATAAAAACTTTAAAGGCCGTGAGGGCATGTAAAATGATATCCATAATAAATTATACACTTTAGTGGGAAAAAACTATGATATTACTGGAGAGAGAGAGGGTGGTAGAGAGGGGCAGTGAGAGATAGAGAGTGAGGGACAAAGAGGAAGATTGAGAGATAGGGGTAGAGAGGGGCGGTGAGAGAAAATGGCAGAGAGGGAGATTGAGAACCTCACTGGAGAGAGAGAGAGAGGGTGGAAGATGGAGAGGGAGAGTTTGGACGGGAGTGAGGTAGTAGGAGAGGGAGTGAGTTTGGGTGGAAAATAGAGAGAAAGTTTGGGTGGGACTTATGGAAGAGAGAGAGCGGGGGGCAGAAGAGTTGCAATCGAGTTTTTATTAGGACCTTAGTCAAAGCTTTTAATTCAAAATCGAGTGAGTCTAACTGTGAGATTGGGAATGAAATCAGAACTATCGGCGTATGAATTTTATATACGCGAGGCTACGTTTGGCATCCTTTTCCATATATATATATATATATATATATTCTCTATATAAAGCATTACTTGGTTTGGCAACAATGTGGCATTTTCTAAATGCATAAGAGGTTTTGGTGTCTAGGTTTGGCAATAAGTAAGTAAATTTGCCAGGAGGGGGTTTTTGAAGAAAATGAAGAGGTGAAAGGGAGAGAGAAGAACATAGACGTGGCCATCTAAGGAACAAGAGAGAAGCCAACGGTTTCTTCAACACATCAAAATTTACCAAGAGGGAGCTTTGAAGACTACTGTTTTTTCAATGCATTAAAATTTGCCAAGAGGGGACTTTGAAGAAAACGAAGCGTTGCAAGAGATTGAAGAAAACGAAAAATTGGAAGAGAGAGAAGAACATAGACATAGAGAGAAGAACATACATATTGTCATATAAGGAACAAGAGAGAGAAGCCAACGAAGCGTTGCAAGAGAGAGAAGAATAGACATTGACATAGAAGGAACAACAGAGAAGCCAACCAAGCCTTGGAAGAGAGAAAATAACATAGACATTGACATATAAATAATAAGAGAGAGAAGCAAACCATTTCTTCAATGAACAAGAAAGAGGGATAGTAGAGAGATTATACATTATTATTGCCAAAGGAGACCAAGAATAAAGAGATGCGAGGACAGCAAGATAGCAAAGACCGCTAAGAATGAACCTTCAAATCTACCAGATGTATATTTTTGTAAACTCAGCATTTGTTTGTTGGGTTTTTTTTTTCTAGAAAATATTCTGTAATTCTTATATATATATATATATATATATATATATATATATATATTACTTTTTTTTATTTTTGCTTAAAAAATATGGGGATTATGTGATTTTTAGGGGTTGAAAAATGCAGGTCCTGTAATTATTATATTTCCTTTTCTTTGGCTTAAAAAATGTGGGCCTTATGGGTCTTCTAGGGTTCTTTATGAAGTATATTGTGTATCAGTAATTTATAAGTTATCTTTAGGGCTGGAAAATGAGAATACAAAAGCCAAAAATAAAGAAACATGAGAAGAGCCAAAGTGCAAAGGCTGCTGAGAAAGAACCTTCAAATGTGTAAGAGGTAAATCTTTTTTTGTTTTTAGTTTAGTTTAGTTTAGTTTTTTTTTTTTTGTGATGAAAATTTTGGAACTCTCTCGATGGCTCTGTAAACTCAGCCTTGTTTTTTGGGGTTGGAAAATGCTGGTTCTATAATTCTTATATTTCCTTTTTTTGCCTTAAAACAATAGGGATTATGTGATCTATAGGGTTTTTTATGAAGCGTATTGTGTATCAATAATTTATTGGTTTTCTTTGGAGTTGGAAAATGTAGATTCTGTAATTTTTAGATTTTTTTCTTGGCTTAAAACTGTGAAAATTATAAGATTTTCTTCAATCCTTGCACCTAATGTGTTGTGGCAAGGTCTTTTTTGTTCAGGAAAATAGTTTTTTTCGATTTTGGTATTATTTTGATGCCTTTGTTGCTTGTATGCATAACAATCAGGATGAAAATTTGACTTCCATGATGAATACTCTATTTGATTACACATTTCACGATTGACTACCACACTCAATTTTAAAGGACATTATTAGTAGTTATCATAAACCATTAAGAAATTGGTTATTTTAAAAATAAAAAAAAATATTTTTTTATCCTTTATTTTTAACTTCTATATATAATGAGATTCAAAAATTAAAAATATTACTTGTAAGCAAAATGTATCTATTTTTTCTATCTTACGATCCCTTGGATCTTTGATTATAAAATTTTTAACCAAACAAATACTAAAATGACACCCTATTCAAACTCGTATCTCTCTTTAAACCTCCATCTATCTCTCTCTCCGCTTCTCAATGAGTTTACCAGTAAAGGGTTTAGCTTGAGCTCGATCGCGATCACACTTTCTTATGTGTGTGTGTGAGAGATGGTGTTTTAGAGAGAGAAAGAGATGGAGTTTTAGAAAGAGAAAGATGGAATTTGGGTTTTAAAGAGATGGAATTTTAGAAAGAGAAAGAGATGGAGTTTGAGTTTTAGGGAGAGAGATGAAGTTTTGAGAGAGAGAGACGATGATGTGAGAGAGAGCGAGATAGAATTTGGGTTTTAGAGAGCAATAGTTTTAGAGAGAGAGAGAGTTTTAGAGAGAGAGATGTAATTTGGGTTTTAAAGAGCAATGAGTTTCAAGAGAGAGATAAAGTTTTAGAGAGAGAGAATCATGATGAGTTTTAAGAGAGAGAGAGAATCATGTCATAAGGTGTTAAGGTCAATAATATAAAGTAAAAAAAGGTTTAGGAGGTTGGAAGATAAAAAAGATGGAGTAATATTTTTAATTTTTGGGTTTCAAGATATATAGAAGTTAAAAATAATAGGATATTTTCTCTAAAAATAAAGTTATCATTTCAAAAAAATTTTATGTTTTTGTTATGGAAATTTTGAAATTCTCTCAATGGCTCTATAAACACAGCATTTGTTTTTTGAGCTGAAAAATGCAGGTTCTGCAAATATTACATTTCCTTTTTTTTTGTAGCTTAAAACTGTAACTGTTGGGATTATGTGATTTATAGGTTTTTTTATGAAGTGGATTGTCTATCAATTTGCTGGGAGTGGGGCTTTTGAAGAAACCGAAGCGTTGCAAGAGAGTGAACATGGACACTGCCCCGTTTCTTCAACGCAGGAAACGAAACTTTGTCCGGGGGCTTTTGAAGAAACCGCTTTGCAAGAGAGAGAACATTGACATCGAAGAGAAAAAACATAGACATTGAACAAGAGAGAGGAGCCAACCGTTTTTTCAACGCACGAAAATTTGCCATAACCCAACTGTTTCTTCAACGCACGAAAATTTGCCGGGACTCATTTGTTTGAATCTCACAATGTAAACTCAACATTTGCTTGAAGCCTCGAGGCCTCACAAAATTTCTCGCATAACCATGTAACATTGATTTTTTCTCAGGGTTTTTTTGGTGTTCACTTGCCTTCTTGGAATGACTGAAAATTGTTGAATTAGTCGGGATTATGTATTTTTTTGGGGCTTTTTTTAGGGCTGAAAAATGCAGGGTCTGTAATTCTTAGATTTCCTTTTGGTGGTTGTGGGGATTATGTGATTTTTAGGGTTTTTTATGAAGTGGACTGTGTTTCAGTAATTTATAGGGTTTCTTTGGGGCTGGAAAATGCAGGTTCTATAATTTTATTTTTTAAGCTTAAACGTGTGAAAATTATACAAATTTCTTCAATCTTTTTACAAAATGTGCTGTGACAAGGTCTTTTTTCTTCAGGAATTTTTTTTTTTCAATTTTGTTAGTGTTTTGATGGCTTTGTTAAAGTATAGTAACTACTTTTCTGGATTTTGTTGATTTATATATGAACTATAAGACTCTCTACTATTTTTTTCCTTGCTATTTTGATTATGAGGAATTATTCTAATAGTTATCCTTGCTATTATGAGTGGATTTCCTTTTTTTAGCTTAAAATTATAGGGATTATGTGATTTTTAGGGTTTTTAATAAAGTGTACTGTGTATCAGTAATTTGTAGGGTTTCTGTGATGGAATTTTTGGAACTCTCTCCATGACTGTGAGCTCATATATTTCAGTAAAATGCAACGTGGTTTGGTTATTATGTGTCGTGCAAGAAAAATATAAGCATCCTTGTATGGAGGTTAGGAAGCATCATCCATTGAGTGGAATGGTTTTGAGGCATGGTAAGTGACGTTGAGAGGAAGACGGAGCGTCCCTGGTAACAAATACACGTTCGAGAGAGAGGCTATGTGACCTTTTCCATTCGCCTCCATGATCTCAGATATTCTTCCTTTTCTTTCTCTCTAGAATCATGATTTATGTTCTCACTGAGACTGTTTCCTCATCAAAATCAACAACAACCATTAAAAGAATGAGTTCCACCCCAAAATGACTAGGCAAATTTGTTTATATAGCTTTCATTGGAAGTTCATATCAAGTTTTCATTTGTTTCTATTGTAAAAAAAAGTAGTTGTAGACAGGGTAAGTTACAAGTATTGTCCCTCTTTCATTTGCATGTCTCAGTGGTTTTCAAAAGGCATATTTTGATCCTAAGTTTTGTGATTCCTTTTTTTCTTGAGATAGTGTAGACATATTTAGGAACAATCTGGATGCTTTCTCCATATTCCATACCTACAATGTGGGCATTTGCATGCCTATTATAATCTAGAGAGAGGGAGGAAGTTCATTTTGTATATGAGAGAAACTTATTTATTATTCATTATGGTCATTCTATTCATAGTTCCTTTCTTAGTGATTTGTAGTCCGTCGATATATAGTTTTTTTTTTCTTTTATATTTTTTTTTCTTCAATTTTATGTAGATTATTTGCTTTTTCTCCATTAAATGCCTCCATGTTCTTATATATGATTGTATTATATTCAAAATCAAGAAAAACTTTGTTGTCTTCATTTTTATGGAGATTGTTTGCGTTTTCTCCATTAAGTGCCTCCATGTTCTTATATATGATTGTATTATATTCAAAATCAAGAAAAACTATGTTGTAACAACTCTAACTTCTTTATGTAATTTGTTATTTAAGAACATGGAGTACACAGCCTAACCTTTGACTAAAGTTAATAGACTTGCAGGAAATCTTCATAGCTTAGTGTGTGTGGTTACAATGCACACCAAGTGTTTGGAAAAGTGCCTCAACAGGACATAGCTCAACGTGGTGAGTTCAAAAACTTATTTGAATTAAGCCTTGAAATAATTTATGCTACTAGGCATAGATGGGTATAAAATATGTGAACTTCAAATACTTAGTAGGTTACGAGAAATGAAACAGCTTATTAATGACTAATTTTTTTTACTAATATGCAATTTATGAATCTTGATGTATGCATGAATGCATGCAAAATCACAAGCGGCATATGAATTTATCTTCAAATCAAAACCTACTTTTGATATGTATTTATTTTTAGCTTATTAAGAGGATTAATGACCAGAACAATGTATTTATAGAGACAAGAGAAAAGGGGGCAAATGGGGTTGGTTCCTTGTGAGTGGAGGCAAGAGAAGAGCAAATGGAGATGATAGTTTGTGAATAATGCAAAGTTATAAGATTGGCCTTTTGAAGAACATAAACTAATAATGGTTTGAAGGTTTTCGATTGTTTTTTAAGGACAAAGAAGTTTTAGAGGGAGAGAGGGATGGGCCTTCATATTTGGGAGACAAAGAACTTCATATCTATGTTAGAGAGAGAGAGATAGAGAAAGAGAAAAAGAGTTCAAAACAAGCTATAAAAAGTATCCCCTTCATTACAGTTATCAATAAATTTGTTTGTTTGCAATATAGCTTCCCCTAATTCTGTTGTAGTCACAAAGGAAATTATTTACCAGTAGTGTGACTTCTTTAGATGAAGTGAACATAGGGCATACAAATTTAAATTATACTCAACTTAGTGGGATATTTCACCATTGTTTTGCCTCCTACGAAAATTTGTAACTAGACAATAACATGTTCAAAGAGTAGCTCCTTGAAAGCTTTGAGGAGAGAGTTGTAGCGGAAGACATCCAAATATTATATCTACAACACAATTCTCTCAGCATTCAATATAATTGCATAGTATGAGCAGCTCAAAAGCCTTGCTTTCTCAAGATTGTGAGGCAAAGGCCAGGCCAACCCAATGAGCTCACATACTAAATGGATATCACCTACTCTTTCTCTCAGTCTAAAGTTCTTCAGACTCTTGGTTTTTATGGTTTTGTTATTTGGGATATTTACAAAAAAAATATACCTAATTGAATTGTTTAACATTTCATCTGTTTTTATTGATTTCATTTCAAAAAGCTAATTGAAATACACATGATTATGAGTTACAACAGTTGATATTGGGTAGATTGATAAATAGTTTATAAGTTAGCTGTATTTTGATAAATTTTCTTTGATTTATTATCAATGATGTTTATTTTGAATGGAGGTAGGTTACTGTAGAGCAATGTTGTTGCAGAGATGAACATGAAGAAATACAAGTCAAGAGAGTGACACTTAATCATAAAGAACATGGACCATAACAATGCATATATACTCTCTCTTTTCGTTATTTAGGGATAATGCACTTTTTTCTTTTTGCATTTTCCTTTACTTTTTTTACGGAATAACACTGTCAATAGAGAATATTAGATTTTGGCTATTTGCAAGTATAACCAGTAATCATTCTCTGTTTTGTGTTTGGTATTTCATGTATTTGTATCTCCACTTTATTGTATAGAAGCACAATGCATATATACTCTCGCTTTTTGTTATTTAGGGATAATGCACTCTTTTCTTTTTGCATTTTCCTTTACTTTTTTTTACAGAATAACACTGTCAATGGAGAGTATTAGATTTTGGCTATTTGCAAGTATAACCAGTCATCATTCTTTGTTTTGTGTTCGGTTTTTCATGTATTTGCATCTCCACTTTATTGTATAAAAGCTTTTCTTAATATTGTTATTATTATTATTTTTAAATACGAGCATTAACTATGTACAACATAATTGCTTGATAGTTATAATGGCAATGTTCTTTTAAACACGATGATATGAATTAGATAACATGTTATTTATACTACATTACCAAGCAAGAGTTAAGGGGTGGACACGTGTCTTGAAAATAAGAAGGGTCTTTAATTGTAAAGAGGTTGTAGGATACAATCCTAAGTCTAAGGGAAGAGAGAGAGAGAGAGTACGTATACTTTAGGAGAAGAAAGGAAAGAGAGAGAGAGTATGTATAAATTTTAGGGGGTGAAATATTATATTGTATATTTCTTATCTTTTCAACTAATTTAGGAGAGAGAGAATACGAATAAGAGAGAGAAAAAGAGTATATGTTATAAAGCAAAAGTTAAGGAGCACGTGTTACAAAAGTAGAAAGGGTCCCTAATTGTAAAGTTGTAGGACACAATCCTAAGTGTAAAGGAAGAGAGAGAGACTACCTATATTTTAGGGGAAAAGAGAGAGTACACATAAATTTTAGGGGGTGACATTATATGGCATAATTTCTATCTTTTCAACTAATTTTAGAGAGTATGTATAAGAGAAAGAAAGAAAGAGCATATTTTAGGGAAAGAGAGAAAACAATCTATATCTCATATTTTAAACTAATTTTAGAGAGAGTGGGAAGAGGTAGAGAGAGAAAAATTGTTTGGGAGAAAACATGAGAGAATTAGAAACCTATATGCTGATGGAAATGGAGATAGGGAAAGATTTTTCTCTAAGTTCTAATGGGGCTACTACTGATGCTTCTAAGGTGCAGATTGGAAGTTTGAATGAATTTGATCAGAAGGCACGATAGATCTTGGTAGGTTCAGTTTGTCCCCCGTTAGATGATACTTTCGACCTAAGTGATTGGGCAAAACGGGAGTGGGGTTTGTCATATTTGCCAAATGTTAAGATGTTAGGCAAAGGTAGGGCTGCTATTATATTACGTCTGACCAATATGTTGATCATGCGTGGAAGGAGAGATTTTACAGAGTTCGTGGTTCGTTAATGACTGTTAGAATAGAGCCCATTGATGCAATCGTCTTTTATGAAGATGGATCTTATCTGGGTTCGCTTGTGGGGTATTCCTCTTCATATCTGGAGTGAGTTCGTGTTTAAGGATATTGTTAATTCGTTTGGAGAATACTGTGACGTTGACCGTAAGCTCCTAGGTGGTCCCAATGCTTCTTTTGTCAGAGTGTGTTTGAGGATATTGTTAATTCGTTTGGAGAATATTGTGACGTTGACCGTAAGCTCCTAGGTGGTCCCAATGCTTCTTTTGTCAGAGTTAAAATCAATCGTTTCTTGGGAGTTCTTTGCCCGAGACAAATAAGATTACAAGTGGGCCATGATTCGTTTTTTATCGATGTGAATTTGGAGGGTATAGGCACGCCAGTGAATAATCCTCACAAAGTTTACCAGGCATTTTTGCCTTGTGAGATACAACGTTCTTAGAAGGAATGGACTGAAGTGCAGAGGGGAGCGACGAAATAGGTTTCGATGAAAGTTGACCAGGAATTTTTGAATTGGGATGGTAGAGTTTTCGAGTCGGTGAGGTTTTACCGGAAAAATTTGAATTGGTCATGGGAAGAATTCTGGGGGTTTCCAACGCTAGGTTTTGAAACGGCATACTGTTACAAAACATTTAAAGATCCAAAAAATGTGGATTCCAGTGGGGTGCTTTCCGGATTCCTCTGTATTGCCTTCCTTTTCGACGGGGAAGACATCTGTCAATTCTTTTAAGTGTGGTAACAATGGGACTGCGGTGGACCTTGCAGGAACACATGCTCCATCCACAAAAAATTTGCGTCGGTTAAGGCAGCGTGATGTGACACTGTCACAGAAGGTATTCGGGAAGATCTTGGGAATATGGTTTTTGGAAATTGTCTCGTTGGGAAAGTGGATGTGCAGGGTCTAAGGAAAGCGGTAACTCCTTTTGCGGTGCTGGAGAAACTGCTCTTTGTTGCCTCCAAATAGCTGGCTGGTATCTTATTATGTGCGCTTCTCATGGCTGGACGATTAAAGTTTCTCACTTGCCGTAGAACTACGAAGAAGAGGACTAACCTAGGGGAGAGGCTGCATTTTGATCCTCTGTGTGTAGATAATATGACGGTGATTCTATTATCGAACTCTGATAAGGAAACAAGGGAGTTTGTAATGAAGTCTTATGTATCTGATATGAGTGAGGAGGCTTATGAGGTTTAACCAGATCTACGAAGTGGCAGGATCTTTAGATCCACTGTCAGCAATAGTGCTAGCTGAGTCGGTCATACCCATTGCTTCTCTTCCTGAAGCAATGGGTGGAGATGAGAGCGATGAACAAGTGGAGGATGCTCAATATAGGGTCATAATTGAAGATATGGGATTGGACTATAATGTCCCTGTTGTTGTGATTCTTCAGGCTATCAAGGATATGAAGAAGGTAGAGAAGCAAGCAGCTCAGGAAGCTCAGTCGAAGAGCAAGATTGTCATTGAGGATGTTGCAACTGACAAGGAGGCATAGACTGTGTTGCAGGTGCCTTTTCCATAGCATTTGGCTGCTTCAGTTGTCATAGACAAAGGCTCAGGCTCAGGATTTCGGCAAATCCCCTTGCACTTTGCCTCGGAGCAAGGGGAAGAAGACGACGATGCCCAAAACAAAAGAGAAGAGGTCGACTGCTCATTCTAGATTCTCGAGTAGGCTGAGGTCCAGAGGTGCTAATCTGGTGATCAGGGAGCTAGTTTAGAACGCGGATGCTCCGTTTTCAGTGAGCTCAGATGAATGCTCCGACGATGATGATGGAGCTGGCATGATGGATACTATTTTTTATGGGCATGATGCTGAAGGTCCAGGTTCTTCTTCCAACCTTTTCTTATGTTTATTTAAACTGGAATGTTAAAGGTCTAGGGGATGCAAGTAGGAAGAAGGATGTTTTATTTTTGGTTAAGAAGTATAAACCAGATGTCCTAGTTTTGCAAGAGACCAAACTTCGCAGCCCTTCTGTCGTGGAGGATCGGGAAGTTTGGGGTTCTGGTGCTGTGTGTTTTGAGGGCATTGATTCTGTTGAGGCTTCGGGTGGGCTATTGGTGTTGTGGAATCCTCAGATTCTGTAAAGTTTTGATATTTTAAAAGGGGATAGATGGTTAGCTATTCTATTCAATGGTCCTGAGCCCAACCTTTCGTAGGGTCTTCTAAGTGTGTATGGTCAAAACAATATAGCTCTCAAAGCTGGCTTTCTTAATGATTTATCGGGGGGTTTTATCTGGTTTGAATGTTCCCTTTTGTGTGGGGGGTGATTTCAATTTAATTCAATGGCCTGAGGAGTCTTCCTCAGAGGGTCGGATTAACTCTTCCGTGATATTGTTTAATGCTTTTATCCAGAATCATTGTTTGGTGGATTTACCTTTGTTAGGTGCTTCTTTTACTTGGACTAATAATTGCCCTAGGAATCTTATTGTGACTAAAATTGATAGATTCTTGGTCTCATGTGATTTTTTGGAGTGGTTTCCGTTAGCTTCTATGAAAGCCTTGCCTAGGCTGTCTTCGAACCATACACCTCTTTTACTTTGTTCAAGTTCTCCTCTACGAGGGCCTAAATCTTTTTAACTTGAGATTGGATGGTTGGATGAAGCAGGTGTGATGGACCTTATTAGGAGGACTTGGGAAAATGCAATTACCTTAGGGTCCTTAGACTTCCATTTATACAAAGTTGCTTTATGTTAAGCATAAGCTAATAGAATGAAAGAAAGAAAATAAGTATCAATTGAGAGTTAAGATTGACAATCTCTTGGAGGATATTCAGGGGATGGACCAAACCATGCAGAGTGGAGGGGTGTATTTTGAGATACTTGCTAGTGAGAGAATTGGAAAAATTAATACTTTAAATGAACTCCGGCATTCTCAGAAAATTTGTTGGAGACAAAGGTCTTGGGTCAAATGGCTTAAAGAGGGTGATATGAACACTAAGTTTTTCTCTCTATAGCATGTTCACGAAGGAGGCAGAATGATATCTCAGGACTTATTATCCAAGGGATAATGCAGGATGATGTGGATGGATGCAATTTGGCGATTATTGAACATTTCCGAAAGGCATTCACGTCTGACATTTGTGCTACCCTTTGCATGAATCGCATCCCCTTTAAAAACTCTTCCAATGGCTCAGTTAGAAATTGAGGTATCTATGGAGGAGCTAAAAGCGGTTTTCTCTCTGGCAGGGATAAGGCTCCAAGACCTGATAGTTTTTCTATGTGTTTCTTCTAGAGATTCTGGTATATGCTTTCGATGGAACTATTAGCTATGGTGCGAAGGTTTTTAGAGAGGGGTGAATTATTTAGAGGGGTTAACTCTACTTTCATTGTGCTCATTCCTAAAAAAACAGTTATAAAGGATCTCTCAAATATCAGACCTATTTCATTATTGACCAGCTTGTACAAAATTGTTGCTAAGGTGCTGGCAATGCATTTGAAAAAGGTGCTGAGTATTATCATTTCAATACCCCAAACTGCTTTTATTCAGAATAGGCTCATAACTGATAGTGTCTTAATTGCCTTATTCAGAATAGGCTCCTAATTGATAGTGCCTTCATTGCCCAAGAGTGCATCCATTTCGGAATTGAAAGTAAGGAACCGAGGATAGTTATAAAGCTGGTTATGGAAAAGGCATATGTCAAAGTGGAATAGAACATTTTGCTTGAAATTTTAAAGTGGGGTTTGGTGATAAATGACATAATTAGATTTATGAGTGCATCTCCTCGGCTTAGTTCTCTATTCTTATTGATGGGTGTCCCAAAGGTTCTTTAATTCTTCCAGAGGGCTCTGTCAAGGTGACCCATTATCGTATTTTTTATTCACCATCTATCCGGAGTGTTTCAACTTGATGATATCTAATGTGGTCAATAGGGGCAATTTAATGGGATTTCAGGTGGGGCAGAACGATCCTATTATTTCATACTTACAGTATGCAGATCACACTTTGATCTTTACAAAGGCCAAGAAGGAGTATATTGAATATATTGGCAGATTTCAAAGGTCTTACGAGGTGACGGTGGGGTTAAAAGTAAATATTGCGAAAACTTCTTTGGTGGGTGTTAATTGCAGCGGAGGGCTGGCTGAGGAACTGACTATGACTCTTGGATGCAAAGTGGAAAAATTCTTCATTATTTATCTAGGGCTTCCTATTTTCTATTCCAAATTTCCTATTTCTGTACAGGACAAAGTACTTCAACGTGCTCAAACAAAATTGGATTTATAAAAGCCCAAGTATCTTTTCGCTTGGGGGACGTGTGACTGTGGTTAAGTCGTGCTTGGCAAACTTACCCATTTATCAAATGTCTCTTTTGAAAATGAGTAAGGAAAGTTGAAAAGATGATGTGTAGTTTTCTACGGGGGTCTCTTCAGAAGAATAGAAACTATCATTTGTTAAGATGTGATAAAGTGTGTACCCCTATATGTGAAGGAGGTCTTGGTATTCGAAGAGTGGCTTTGATGAATGAGGCCTTGTTGACAAAGTGGTGGTGGCATATTTTGTTGTTCAAAGATTAGCTTTGGTGTAGGGTTCTTATTGCAAAATACGGTATTGATAGGTTTGGAGTTTGGATTGGAGGAGTTAGAAGAAGTGCATCAAGGTCTGTCTTTTGGAAAGATATTTTTTTGTTCAAAGCCTATCTACATAGAGATATCAGGTGGTGTGTGGGGAATGACACTCTAGTTCCGTTTTGGCACCATAGGTGGTTAGGTGAAAATAAATCAGGGAAGAAAATCTTCAAAAGGTTAAGGCCTATTTCCCTAATGCTTTGATATGTGAAACCTATCAGGTTGTTGGAGAGCAGGTGGCATGGGATATCCAGTTTCCTTATAATCGTGTTAATGACTATTTTGTGGCGCAGCGTGTTAATAATTATTTTGTGGCATAGGTCTCGAGCTTGTTATCACAGTTACTGGAGGTGGTGTTGTCCAATAACATTGGTGATGAGGTGATTTGGGAGCACAATAAGGATGATCTTTTTTCAGTAAAAGCCATGTATTTCCTCTTGTTCCACGATCGCCACAGGTGGTCTTTGCCCGAAATTTCTCAAATTTGGAAGTGGCCCATTCCTCATAAAGTTCAGTGTTTTATTTGGTTGGCAGGGAAAAATAAGGTTCTTACCATTGATAATCTCATTAAAAGATGAAAGGTTTTGCCAAATGTGTGCCTGATATGTAAAGAAGATGGGGAGTCGATTTCACACTTGCTTCTTCATTGTTGCTATGCAACAAATATATAGAATTTTTTCTTTGGTATGCTAGGCTTCAGTGTGGCTCTACCTCAATGTGTTTGGGGTATCATCTCTCAGTTAGTATTTTTTGTTTTACCTAAATTTGAGGCAATGATTTGGAAAATTGCAAGAGGAGCTGTGTGCTGGGAATTATGGAAGTAACAGAATAGACGTACCTTTGAAGGCATTGGCCTTTCTTGTGTAGGTCTTATCCAACGTATTATTCATACGATATGGAGCTGGCCGTCGGTCACTAATGATGGGAGAGGTTTTAGCAAGATCGATGTGCAGCTTAATCTAGCCGATTTGGTGTTCTCTAAGAGTGTTAGGACAAGACCGGTTGGCAGATGGATACCCCCTATACAAGTTTGTTTAAAGCTAAACTTTGATGGTAGCTCCCTCAATAATCCGGGTAGTGCTGGTATTAGAGGTGTGGTACAAGATTGGACTGGATCAATTATTCTTGCTTATGTCAAACCTATTGGAATTGCCACGGCTAACATGGTTGAGTTCAAAGCCTTGCTCAAAGGATTACTTTTTATTAAAGCCATGAATCTGGGTCACTGTATAATGGTCGAAGGTGATTCTCAAAATGTGATTAGGTGGTGTAGCAAGGAATAAAGAGTTCCCTGGCTGATGCGTCGATCTGGGTACAAGTGGTTAATTTGGAAGGAGATTTATCTTTATCGTTCCATCATGTCTTTAGAGAATCAAACGGTGTTGTTGATGGACTGGATAAAAGAGGTGTTTCTATAGATTCAGTTTATATTTTGAATCATGTAATGAGTGAGTAATGTAACCGTATTCTACTTTGGCAAAAAAATTTGATAACATTTGTCAAAAAGAAAGAAAGAGAAATAGTATACGTAAGAGAGAGAGAGTATAAGAGAGAGAGAGAAATAGCATATTTTAGCGAAAGAGAGAGAAAGTAATCTATATTTCTTCTTTTCAACTAATTTGAGAGAGAGAGAGTACATGTAAGACAGAGAGAGCATATTTTAGGGAAAGAGAAAGATTGAGAGAGAGGGAATACACATCTACTTGAAGAGAGAGATTACCACTTTCAAGGGAAGAGAGAGACTACGCGTGAGGGAGAGATATGTGGAGAGAGAAGGCGTAGAGATTTTAGGAGAGATCTCGACTTTTCAACTAATTTTAGGGAGAGTATGTATAAGAGAGCATATTTTAGGGAAAGATAGATTGAGAGAGAGAGGAGTATGTATAAGAGCGAGAGAGAAAGAGCATATTTTAGGGAAAGAAAGCAATCTATATCTCATCTTTGAACTAATTTTAGATAGAAAGATAGTATGTATAAGAGAGAGAGAGAAAAGCATAGTTTAGGGAAAGAGAGCAATCTATATCTCATCTTTTCAACTAATTTTAGATAGAGATAGTACCTGTAAGAGAGAGAGAGAGCATATTTGGTAAAGGAAGAGATTGAGAGAGAGAGAGAGAGATTCCCACCATTAGATGAAAGGTTTTTATGGAAGCTTACATGTAGGGGACAAAGAGAAGGATAGGTGGAGAGAGAGAATGGGTGGTGAGAGAGTATTAAAGGTAGAGAGAGGATACATGTAGAGAGAGGAGTAAAGACATTTTTTTTTTTTTTTTGCATAATTCAGTGGGAATGATAAGCCCCTGCCTGTTTTTTAAATTGTTAGTGGTTTTTGAATGCGTTAGATGAGAATGAAAGCCTAGACCTTAGCTGGGGTACAAGTGGTGCTACCACCACGACCGCAACCCTATTCTAAAAAAAAGTAGTATGTCGGTGGGGATTTGGGCCCTTACCCTTTGGTAAGAATGGAGTCAGAGACCTCACCATGGGGCTCGACAATACTAGCTCCAAAGCCCAGGCCATTCTCAAACTTTTTTTGGGGGGTAATTCAGTGGGATGACGAGCCCTACCTGCTTTATCGTTAGTGGTTTTTAATGCGTTAAGTGATAATAGAAGCCTAGACCTTAGTTGGGCACAAGTGATGCTACCATTAATGATAAAAGATGTAGAGAGAGAATGTATACGAGATTTTAGGAGAGATGAGAGGTTTTTATGGAAGCTTATATGTAAGAGAGAGAGAAAAAAAGGTGGAGAGAGAGAATGCCTGCAGAGAAAGGTGTAGAGAGATGTAAAAGTAAAAGATAAACATGGATAGATAATTCTTGAGATTGAGAGAGAGAGAGAGAGCACGTATAAGAGAGAGAGAAAAAGAGCACATTGTAGGGAAAGCGAGAGAGCAATCTATATCTCATCTTTTCAACTAATTTTAGAGCGTATGTATAAGAGAGAGAGAGCGCATATTTTAGGGAAAAAGAGAGAGCAATCTATATGGGAAGAAAGGGAAGAGAGGGAGAGAGAGTATGCATAAATTTTAGGGCGTGATATTTTATATTGCATATTTTCAACTAATTTGAGAGAGAGAAGAGTAAGTATAAGAGAGAGAGAATATATTTTAGGGAGAGAGAGAGCAATCTATATCTCATCTATATTGTAAAATCTATACTTATTATTTCTTCAACTAAAATATCTTTCTCATGCTTTAGAAGTCTTATAAATAGGTTAAGAAGCCTTCATGTACCCCTCTCAACCTCTTAAAATACGTAAGCTATTTTTTATTTTTTATGCAACAAGGTGTGTTGTTTTTTGACAGATGCTATGAACTTTTATTAAAGCAATGCTTCAAGAGCACAAGATTACAAAGATTGGATCAAATCGTTAGACACTTGTAAAAAAGGAAGAGAAACACCATGTTTAGCAAGCTCATCAGTTGCATCATTGGCTTCGCGCATGGTGTGGCTGAGCTTATTTTCAACTGTATCATTAGCTTCGTATATGGTGTGGCCTGAGCTTATCCTCAAATTAGGCCAGACACATATTTCTTGAATTCTTAACCAAAGAGTAAATAGGGACCAAGGGATCCTTTGTTCTTTTCTACACCACTTGATAACATTTAGGGAATTCCTTTCAATTATAATATCTCTAATGTATCCCTTGTCGATGATAATATGAAGGCCTTGAAGGAGAGCAGCCAATTCAACATGATTGGCTGTTGTAGACCCACAAGGACCCGAATAAGATTCAAAATTGTTGCAAAGAAGCCTGTCAACACCTGCAGGCTTTGGATTTTCAAATGAGTCGCCATCAAAATTAAGTTTGAGGCAAGCTTCTAGAGGTGCAATCGAAGTTCTAAGGGGATGGCTAGAGTGAGAAGAGGAATGAGCCAAAAATTTGAAATTGATATAAATATCAATCCGAAGAGCACCCCGTCCTTCAGGCATGGAGGAAAACTAATTCCAAAGATATTGTAAAATGAGATCTTTTTCCCTTTCAATATTCTTAGACACCCCATCAAAGGTTCTTCTGTTACATTCTAACCAAATCTGCCATAAGATTGCACTTCTGAAAATTCTCCAAATCACAACTCCTTTTTTTGGTAATCCAATGGCAGAAAGATGGTTAATGTTGATGAGATTCAAAGGTATCATGAGGAAAAAAACCCAATAAAGAGAAGGTCCATTTTAGAGGCAAAAGGACAATGAAGAAAAAGATGAGAGCAAGATTCTTCATCATTTTTGCACATTAAACAAATTTTTGGAAGAACTTTGCCTCTCTTTTGCAGATTGTCTATTGTTAAGCGTTTCCTTAGATATGCAACCCATAGGAAGGCTTGGATTTTAACTGGAACTGGTCATTTCCAAATAGAACCCAAAGAGGTATCAATAATACTGACTCGGTCCATAAAAAGGAGCCTATACACTGATGTGACAGAAAAGAGTCCGTCAGTTTTTTATTCCCATGTGACATAAGTCTTCATCATTTGAAGAGATGTAAACTCGTTCAAGCTGTTGGAGGAGATTATGAACCTGCGAAATAGCTATGTCCAGTAGCCTATTGTAGCGGTATTCGATGTTCTGAACCATACAATTAGAGGGGGAAAGAGAAATCAACTCTGAAAGTTTTGCATCAGGTTGAGTGACTCTGGCAAAGAGGTCAGGATAAGTAGAAGAGAGAGGTGCATCATCAAGCCATTTGTTGAACCAAAAGAGAGTGTTATCTCAATTGCCAATAAGCCTTCTGATGTTGTTGAAAACAATATTTCTGCAGCTAGAAATATCCTTCCAAATCTGTGAGGTGAATTTGCCTGTTCTACTTTTTTTAATCGAGTGGGTGAGATGATCGAAACCATATTTAGCAATTAGCACATCATTCTAGAGATGAGAAGAGTCTTGAAAGATTCTCCAACACCATTTGGATAGAAGCACCCAGTTTACAAGTTTAAGCTTTCTGATGCCAAATCCCCTAGCTTTGACGGCACACAAACCTGGTCCCAGTTCACCAAATGAAACTTGCTGTGGTTATCCTCCATTTAACCCCAAATGAAGTTTTTCATATATTTTTCAATACGTTTGATTACTTCACTAGGTATTTGTAGGATTGACATCAAGTAAATAGGAAGATGTGCATAGGTGGATTTAACTAAAGTGATACGTCCACCAAAAGATAAAGTCTTGGTCTTCCATAGGTCTAATTTAACTTAATATCAGTGAATAAGAGGGTCCCAGGCTGTACGAGTGAGCATATGATCAGAGATAGAAACCCCTAAATATTTAAGAGGAAACTTCTCAATTTTGCATCCCAAAATTGAAGCAAGAGAATCCAAAAGGTTGTTAAAGCAAGAAATGCCGACAATTGCAGTTTTATGGAAATTTACTTTGAGGCCCAAAGCTAGTTGGCAACATAGGAAGAATGTGCTTAGGTTCTACATTTGCTCTTCACTGACATCACAGCAAATCAGGATGTCATCTGCATATTGCAAATGTGAAATAATAGGCCCAGATGAGAAAACTTGAAAACTTATAAGAAGACTAGCATTTACAACATTTTTAAACATCAAGCTAAAACATTCTGCTACTAAGGTAAAAAGAAAAGGAGATAGAGGGTCTCCTTGTCTAATGCCATAGAAGCATGGACGAGCCCCTTAAGAGATCCGTTAAAAAAAACCGAGAAATAGGGCGAAGAAATGCACCCCATAATCCAAGAATCTCTTCCCTTCTCTCTGTTTATGCATGAATTTTGTCAATTTATTGATTTATGGGTTTTATTATACTTGAATTTCATCAATTTATTGATTTATGAGTATTACTTTGTTATTTGATTTAAGGAAGTTATGGCCTTTTAGCTTGATGGTTATTGCATGTTGTTCATGTTACTCTTCTGGTTTTTAGTAGTGAAATACTGAATAAAAGAAACTTAGAATTTTGTTCATGGATAAATTGAGAAACCCATTTTTTGATGGTTATTGTATGCTCTCTCTCTCTATGCATGTATATGTGTTAGTTTTGAAGTGCTTGCTCTCATTCTGTCTTTTGTGCGAATTCATATGGGGTGATCTCTCTCTCTTTTTCTCTCTCTCTCTCTTATGAGTTCTCTCTTTCTCTCTCCCTCTCTCCATTTCTCTCTCCTCTTTCTTAGGGGTTGTTTTTCTCTCCAATTTCTTATGGGTTGTTTCTCTCTCAGTCTCTCTCTATTTATACGCGTATATGTGTTGGTTCTCTTGGGGCTGGATACCTGTGAAAGAACTGTTTTTGGTCTTTCTCTATTTTGATTTGGGATGCAGGTTTTTATTTTAGGGTATCTAAATTAAGCTATTAAATTTAAGTTGCAGTTGGCATACGGATGCATCCGTAGCTATAAAGGTAAGGTGCACCTTCAAATTTTATCATGATATATAACTTTGATGTAAAATGTTCTTAGGATTATCTCAAAATCTATTTTGGTCATTTATTTTTTAAGAATAATTTTTTTTATATATTTTTATTGGGTGCGCCTTGATGGGAAGAACACACCCAAAATGAGAACAAACAAACGAATTAAAGAAAACATCAAACGGTCTGATCAGCCGATCACAATGCCAATGCTTCAATCACTGTCTTTTGATAACAAGTACTAAAGGCTAGCACCTGGGCATACGAACAATCATGAATAGGTAACTTTTGGATTTATTTTGCCTTCTAAAAGACTAATGTTCTAGTCCCAACCACTATGTTAATGTGGTGAGAGTCCCCATCTGCCGTTGGATCAACGGAAAAAAGGATCTCCACAGGCCAATGTGTAGGACCACTGCTTAATGGCTTTAAATGTGTATTGGTGGGGAATCCTCCCCAGATCCATAGAGGCCATGGGACTCACCCTATAAGGCTATACCATGGTTGTAGGGTTCACCACAGCATCAGCGCCTCTTCTAAAGGATCAGCTTGTACTCAATTTTGGCTTTGAGAAAATGCGCAAATGAGAACCTAAAAAAAAAAGAAAAAATTAAGGGAAAATTACACAAACTCTTTTATATTAATTTTCTATACAAGGACCCCCTTGATACTTTTCTATTTATCCTATAAACCTTATTATTATTTTCTTTTGCATTAGCCCCTAGATGAATTTTTATTTTAGACGAGAATACCCCTCTTAGCCAAACAAAAAATATTCTAACCGAATTGACCTCAGCTCCAAGAACTTTCACCAAGGTCAAACCAGTGCTAAACTTATATATATATATATATATATATATATATATATATATATAAAAGGAAAAGTCTTCCCAATACCTATAGGTGAAAATGAATAGTGATTTTGCCAACCCTCATCACCGTCCAAATTTCATCGCGCGGTCATGATTGTCTGGTAGTGTTTTATTTTTCATTTTTTTTCTACAAATTAGAATGACCTGAAATTTGAAACGTATGTACATATTATTGAGTTGCATCTAATAAAAATATAAAAAAAGTTTATCCGTGTAAAACAAACTGACCAAAATACCCCCCAAAATTTTTGAGGGTATTTTGGTTAATATTTTTCATGTAAAATACTTTTTTATATTTTTTTAAGATTCCCCTATTTTTGATGAATATATGCTCCAAATTTCAGGTCATTCTAATTTTTAAAACAAAATAAAAAATAAAATATTACCAGATAATCGTGACAGCGCGATGAACTTTGGACGGTGATGGGGGTAGGCGAAATCACTATTCATTTTCACCTATTAGCTTTGCATAGTATTTTTCATATATATATATATATATATATATATATATATATCAAAGATGAGATTAACCCACTAGCTCATATAAACATATGAACCCAACGGCCCAGATTGAATATGAGCCGATCTAACGATCATAGATGTCTGGTAGTGTTTGAATATTTTTTTTTCTACTTGTTCAAATCATTTAAAATTTTAGGTGTATGTTCTTCTCATCAAGGCGCACCCAATAAAAATATATTAAAAAAATTATTCGTAAAAATCAAATGACCAAAATACCACATTGATTGTTGCATTGTACCTTCTTCCTCTTGTTAGTAAATATTTGTTTGGATTATTAATGTGAAATCTGAGATTTTTGTTTGAATTTGACAAAACTTCTTTATTTAATGTATAGAACAGTAAAAATTATAGATTCAAATAGATATGAATTTAGGAAGCTTTGGATTACTGAAATACAAAGATACAATGAAAATATGTTTTTTTTTCTTTTTTTCTTTTTTTCTTTTGGGGGCAAGTAATGAACATATTTTCAAATCAATCTTCAGATTGAAACTTCCCCTTCTCTCTGTCGACCTTCTATCTCAAAAAGGAAATACTTGATAACGGTACTCCAAACTCAAAAGAAATTAGGATTTGTAAATCAGATTTAGTATTCATCAAGATATTTCAACAGCTCCAAACTTTTTTGAAGTTCTGAAAGGTTCCGTGATCTGGGGAAGCAGATTGCATTGGCTCTATCCGCAGTTCCTTTAATAATTTCCGTTGCTCTGAATTGATTATGACTCCCTCTCTATGTCTCTCACATGTCCTTAAGCTGAGTCAAGAGCATTACGTTATCCATGGTAGCCTTCATCCTTGTTAGGGCTTTAAGATTTTCCATAATGCAAATTTGATGCGTTTCGACTTTATTTCCAAAAAGCCCAGGTGAAGATATATTTCCGCAAGCCTGGTTAAAGTTCAAATAGGGTCCAGTCAATTTTAGTAGGGAAATTTACATTTTGATACAATGGAATGGTCCTTAAATAGGTCGTTATAGACCATTAATTTTATTTATTATCAATTTTTTCTTGGTTTGAACCGCTTGGTAACCCCGATACTTTTCATTTTTTCCATGGGACCGATTGTAAGTTAACTAAGTGATCTGGTGTT
Organism: Amborella trichopoda; assembly: GCF_054954075.1. Taxonomy (NCBI): domain Eukaryota; kingdom Viridiplantae; phylum Streptophyta; class Magnoliopsida; order Amborellales; family Amborellaceae; genus Amborella; species Amborella trichopoda. The sequence goes on from NC_142346.1 coordinate 7,294,454, forward strand.
ACAGTCATCAGACAACATTCTGTTATGGCATTTTTTATGAAAATCAAGCGGTTTGATTGCTCTCACATCATACCTCATTCTATTGAATTTTGTAATTAACTAAGTGGTCCGATATTAGAATTATTGGACTGCATTATGCTTTGACATTTATCATGAAAATTAAGCGCTCCGATGGTTCTAACATCGGACTCCATTCTGTTGAATTTTCTAAGTTAACTACATGGTCTGATGTTAGAACCATCAGAGTTCATTCTGTTTATGAAAATCAAGTGGTCTGATGGCTTTAACATCGGACCACATTTTGTTAGATTTTGTAGGTTAACCAAGCGGTCAGATGTTAGAACCATCTGACCGCAATTTGTTGAATTTTTTATAAAAATCAAACGGTCCGATGTTTGAAAAATCGAATCAGGTGAAAACTTAGCAAAAAATAAAAAATTCAAGGATTTGTCCTTCAAGATAATAACGACCTATTTTTAGATCACTCCGTTATAATGATATAAAAATCCGATCCATACATAAATTTCCGAGGTCAGTAATAGTTTAAGCAGGTCAGTAATAGTTTAAGCAGATTTTACATTTGAAACCTTATGGTACAATATAATCTCATGCAAGAAAAAGCCAATGCTTAGTGACTACCACGTGAAATATAAATACGTGTCTAGTTGGTGTGGAAATATTCCCTACGGAATATTTTCATGGCACATGTTTGGCAAGGAAAGAAAAAGCATATGAAAACACCTATGGTAAAATATTTTAATATAAAATAGTCCACTTTGCAAGAAGACAAAACCGTATTTCTTGAGTTTTATATTCACACGTGAATCTATTTTTATATATATATATATATATATATATATATATATATATATATATATATATATATATATATATATATATATATATATATATATATATATATATATATATATATAATGGATATACTAAACTTCACAACCCTTCAAATTACAAAGGTTCAAGATAGAGAGAATTGTGAGGATTTATTAATTTTGTTGTCTATTTTTTAAAAGAAATTACTTTTGTGGAGTAAATTTGTAAATATTACTGCAAGATAAAGGGTATTTTTGTCATCTTTAAAAAAGGTAAAATTGAAATTTTAACTAAAGGACAAAAACACTCTATAAATAAAGTTCAGGATACTAATTTCCAAAATGCCATCATACTTTTTTGAAAATTTCAAATTTCCTCTTGTTTAATAGTATAGTTATCTATTTAAATAATTTTTTAATGGAAAAGTAATGATTGTTTTGATAAATACAGCCATCACAATCTCTTCTAACTTGAACCTTCATATTTTGAGGGGTTGTTATCTCTCTCTCTCTTTATATATATATATATATATATATATATATATATATATATATATATATATATATATATATATATATATATATATATATATATATGAAAATTTTTCTGTACGCCCATGTGCGTACTGCTATAGTAAACGCCCAACAGCCCGGATTGAATCTGGGCCGATCTAACGGTCATGGTTGTCTGAGAGTATTTTAATTTTAATTTTTTTTTCTACAAATCAGAATGATTTAAAATATAGAGCGTGTGTACATCTTAGTGAGACACACATATAAAAATATAAAAACAATAATTCGCAAAACTAAATTTACCGAAATACCCTTGAAACTTTTTGAGGGTATTTTGGTCTATTTATTTCATATAAAATATATATATTATTTTTATATTTTTTTGTAGATTTATCTATATTTTATGAACACATGTTCTAAATTTCGAATCATTCTGATTTGTATCAAAAAAATGAAAAATGAAACACTACTGGACATCTGTGATTGTTAGATCGGCTCATATTCGATCCGAGCCGTTCGGCGTTTATTGTGGCGGTATGCGAATCGGTGTACCGTAGCATCTTCCATATATATATATATATATATATATATCCAAAGTTCATCGCACAATCACGATTGTCCTGTAGTGTTTCATTTTTCATTTTTACAAATCGGAATGATTTGAAATTTGAAGCGTGTGTACATCTTAGTGAGGCACACGTAATAAAAATATAAAAATAATAACTCGCAAAAACCAAATTGACCAACATGTATTTTGCTCAATATTTTTTATGTAAAATATTTTTTTGATATTTTTCGTAGATTTACCTATTTTGATGAACACACGTTCCAAATTTCAGGTAATTCCGATTTGTAGGAAAAAATAAAAAATGAAACACTACCTGACAATTGCGACCGTGCGATGAACTTTTGACGGTGATGAGGGTAGGCGAAATCACTGTTCATTTTTTCCTATAGGCGTTTTGTAGTATCTTCTATATATATATATATATATATATAATGTTAAGGTGCTCACACTATGAAATAATTTATCATTGTACTCAATAAAATTGGACACTTATATACTATTGCTTTGTACGTAGAGCCTTTTTTAATTAGGGTATTAAATGCTACTACTGCAAATTTTGGAGATAAAATATCTTAAAATTTGAGAGAGAGAGAAACTATATCAAATTTTAGAGAGAGTAAGTAGAAATGTTTTAGAGAAAGTAACAAGCTCAAATTTGTTTTAAAAAAAAATCATATCACATTTTAAGCTTTAAAGACGTACCTGAAATTTTTTAGAGAGATAAGCTATTTCAAAATTTTTAAATAATAACTATTGCAAATTTTAAATTTTAGTGAGAGAAACTATCTTAAATTTTTTCAGAAAGTGAAACTATTTCGAATTTTATGTTTTATAAAGAGAGTACCAGAAAATTCTTAGAAAGAGAAACTATCTAATATTTTGAGTTTTATAGAGAGAAAGTACTTGAAAATTTTTAGTGCGAGAAACTATATCAAATTTAAGTCATAGATAGATAAACTATATTAAATTTTAAGTTTTAGAGAGACAAGCACCAAATTATTTTAGAGAAAAACTATTTCAAAATTTTTTATGGAGAGAAACATTCTTAAAATTTGTAAAGAGATAAACACTCTCAAATTTTAAGTTTTAGAAGGAAAAATTATTTTAAAAATTTTAGAGAGAGAAACTACATCAAGTTTTTTAGGGAGAAACTAATTCAAATTTTAAGTTTTAAAAAGAGAAACTATATTAAAATTTTAGATAGAAAAACTCTATCAAATTTTATAGAGAGAAACTATCTAAAATTTTAAGTCTTAGAAAGTGCAAGTACCTAAAAATTGTTAGAGATAGAAAATATCTCAAAATTTTTTATGTCAAAATGTTTACAGAGAGAAGCTATATCAAATTTTAAGTGTTAGAGAGAGAGTATTTGAAAATTGTAAGAGAGATAAACAATCTCTAAATTTTCCGAAGGAGAAACTATCTCAAAATTTGAATGTTAGATAGTGCAAGTATATTAAAATTGTAGACAGATAAACTATGTCAAATTTTATGGAGAGAAACTATGGCAAATTTTTTTAAAGAGAGTAACTATACCAAAACTTTTAGAGAGCAAAACTATATCAAAATTTTAAATTTAAAAGAGAATTATCTTTAAATTTTAGAGAGAAACTATTTCATATTTTAGCAAGAGAAACTACTTGAAATTTTTTAGACAGAAATTATTTCAAAAAATTTAGAGAGAGAAACTATCTCAAAATTTTTAGAGAGAGAAACTATTTCAAAATTTTTAGAGAGAGAAACTATCTCAAATTTAATGAAAAAATGATATTATAATGAATAATGCTATCAAAAGCATTTAGCAAAAAAGAGTAAAAAAGCAAAAAAAAAAAAAGAAAAAAAAAAACCTGAAAATATTATGCATATGTTTTTTTTTTAGGAAAAATACATTTAAAGAGAGAAATTATCTCAAATTTTAAGTTTTAGAGAGAGAGAGAGCTCATTAAAATTTTAGAGATTAGAAACTATATGAAATTTTAGATAGAGAAACAACTAAAAAATTTTTAGAGAGAGAAAGTATCTCAAATTTTAAGTTTTAAAGAGATAAAATATCATAAAATGTAGAGAAAGAAACTACATCAAAATTTAGATACATAAAGTATTTGAAATATTTAGAGAGAGAAACTATTTTAAAAAATTAGATAGAGAAACTATCTCAAATTTTAAGTTTTAGAGAGAGTATATTGAAGTTTTAGAGAGAGGAACTTTTTGAAAATTTTAGAGAGAGAAACTATCTCAAAATTTATGTTTTAGAGAGAAACTATATCAAATTTTAGATAGAAAAAGGACCTATATTTTTTAGAGAGATAAACTATTTGAAAAGTTTTAGATAGAAAAACTATCTCAAACTTTAAGTTTTAGAGAGAAAAAGTATATTAAAATTTTAAAGAGAAACTACATGAAAATTTTAGAGAGAGAAAGCATCTTAAAATTTTAGAGAAAGTAACTATATCAAATTTTAGAGTGAGAAAGTACCTAAAATTTCTTAGAGAGAGAAACTAGATATGTTCAAAACTGGGAATTAACATTTCCATGAAATCTCAACTCTAGAAAATCTCAATTTTAGGATCGACTTTTCTCATGATTGAAAAATTCAAGTATCCAAGCATACCCTAAATTGAATGGTGGAGAGCCCTCCAATTAAACATGAAAGGAATAGACCTACAATGTAGTCTTGCTAGGGCATGCTATGCACGCCCTTTCTAAAGTGCCAAAATGTTTGGATGTCATAAATCATTGTGTACATTTTATTTTGTCGGGATGTTTGAGACAGTTTTTAGTATGTAATTGAGAGGATACTTGTTGCCAGTGGTTTAAAAAGTGGATTGGTGCTTCGGATTGGGTACCTAAAAAGCCCATCGGGATCTGGATCGGGAATCGGCCGAATCGGTCGGATTAAACCTGAAAACAAATTCAAAAAAATTATAAAAATTCATTAGAAATGTTGTCTTTTAGGAATCCAATAAAAAATGGGGATACTACATTATTAACTTTTATTTTTTTCATCAATATGTGAATATTGAGAGGTCATTTCCCTGTATGAACTTATGTTAACCATTAAATTTGCATCACATAAAAGAAAAATCATTTAGAATTATTATGGATAAAGTATATAATCATACATGGACTACAATAAAGAATGGATTAAATCGATGAAAAAATGACCACTAAAATCTCGAATTGGTGGAAAACCCTAATCCGTTAAAAAAAAAACCCAAATTATTACAACCTAATTAACTATACTCCAAAATTATTACAATTTAACTAACTATAATTCAAAATTATTACAACCTAATTGGATATAATATTATATATTGAAATTGAAATTGTTGGTTTATATTTTATAATTATTTTATTATATAAATAATAACAAATCCAAAATATCTTATAATATCGTCTAATTTAAAATGTATTATTAACAATTGTAAGAAAAATAGTAATTATATGATTTATAATGTAAATAATTAATAAATAAAATAAAAAATTTAGTCATCAATGTAGAAATTATTAGAATGCGTACCAATTTTCAAAATAATACTTTACTTTTTCACAAAATTTAAATTTTTAGGTTTCTAGGATAAATTTAATGGAAGAGATTGTTAGTGGAGAGAGAGAGATTTCAAATGGGCTCATTGTATATTTGAATTAATATTCCTAAATTTATGTTAAAGATCACCATGTTATAAAAATTAAAAATAATAATTAGACCATATATTCCTAGGTTATATTAAGAAATACTTGTTGTATTAAAAAATACCTTTTATTTTTTTGACAAGAAAAATATGATACTTGTTGTATTAACTTTCATTTTATTTTTTTAACAAGAAAAATAAGAAGATGTTGTACTACCATTTTTTTTGCTTGTTGCATTACTTTTTTTTTTCTTTGATAAGAAAAATAAGATGATAAGAAAACTAAGAAAATGATGCTGCCAAGGTACCTTTTATTTTTTTCTACTTTTTATTTTATTTTTTGATAAGAAATGCTTGTTATATTACCTTTTATTTTATTTTTTTTGACAAGAAAGATAAGAAGATTTTGTATTGCCTTTTTTGTTTTTTTTTACAAGAAATACTTGTTGTATTACTTTTTTCTTTTGCTCCTTTTTTTTTTTTTTTATGACACTATTTTCTTCCTTTTATTGTTTTTTGAAGACTAAAGTAAAACGCTTTTTTTCCCTTTATTTTTTTTTATGATATTATTTTTTTCTTTTCTTTTTTTTTAAGATAAACATAAAACGCTGAATGACGGCGTAAGGGGTAACCAACTGCACAACATCACCGATTGTTGATTTACTTTCTATAATAATGGTATATATTGAATTAATGTCTCAACGTTATATCACTTTCTATAATAATCATATATATTGAATTAATGTCTTAACGTTATATCACCGTGTTTAAATCCTACATCGAAAATGTAAAAGAAGTTTGAGGAAATAAATACCTCCTCAATACCTTAATCATTCGCATATTCAGAAAAGGGGGCAGCGTAACCTAACACGAGGTACACATGTCATACTTCGTTCTATGACATAGATTTACTATTCAGGACTGGTGATGGGGTCACCAATTCTTGTATCGGATGTCACCGATTCTCGTGTCCCGAGTTTTAAATCATTGATTTAAACTAAAAAGCACTTTCTACAATGGAAACCTCCATGATGGCTCCACAATCAATTTCCAACACCAAAAATAAAATTTGAAACTAACAAAAAAAGGAAAAAAGTTTATATAAGGATGCAGCCTTATAATGTAGAACTACGGATGCACCTCAAAAATCCATCAGAAAAGGTAGTTTTAATATTGATCCATCGAAAAATGTAGTATTAATATTGAAAAACCCTTTGATTGATCATCTTGACATCGAGATGTATGACCATGAAAAATAAAAAGATTTTAAGTCACAGAAATAGTGCATTTTACAACATATTATCTACACTGTCTATTTTCAAGATTTCCATATGTTTATAGATCTACTTGATTTTAACCTTTTTTTAAATTTAAACTTTTATAATTAGATATAAAAATAGATTTTGAGATAATCCTAAGAACATTTACATCAAAATTATATACCATGATAAAATTTAATTATATACCATGATAAAATTTGAAGGTGCATCTTACCTCTACAGCTACGGATGCATCCGTATGCCAACTGCACCAAAAAAAAAAATGGTATAGATCTTGCAGATCCTTAAATACTTACTTTCAGGCAAAATAGACGGTTTAGACAACTTGTTACAATATGCACTATTTTTAGATTGTGAGGTTCTAATTTCTTTTCACAACCCTAATGTTCAAGCCGAGATGATCATGGTAAAGGTTTTCCAATGCTTCAATTACAATTTTCAATGAGTTATAAGGCGAGGCTTTACTTATTTTGATTTGGCTGCAGCTTTATCAAAACATTTTCCTTTTGAGTCGGCAAGAACACCGTACATGATATTTCTTTGTCACAAATATAGTTAATAATTGACTCCCAAACAACACATTAATAATTTTCATTTCTTTGAAATGATTGAGAGGGCTACATCCTAGTTAGCGGTTTAAGATTTCCCACAATGCGATTTGATTCGCTGTGGCATTAGTTCCAAAGGTACCCAGGTGAAGGTATATCTCCACAGGACTGGTTAAAGTTCAAACAGGGTCTTGTCAGTGTTAGTAATGTTTTAACATGGATTTTGCATGTAAAACCTTCTGGTACAATATAATCCCGTGCAAAAACAAAACTAGTGCTTACTGATTGTCATGTTTTGTATCATGTGTTGTGGTGATATATGAAAGATGGGAAATATACTCCAAATTGACTTTGCCTTCTGTGAGATCAAGGTTATGAAAAACGGTGATTTGGATCGGAATCGGTTGATCTGAATCGGGAACTAGTCAGGTTGTCTCAGTTCTCGCAAAATTTTGGATAGGTTCCTTCTATAAACCGACGGAATTTGGAAAATTCTTTGACATTACCATAACCAACTGGTTCTATTAGAAAACCGGTCAGAACTAGCAGCCCACTTATTTTAATTCTTTTTTCAAAATTTTTTATTGGTATATTATGTCAAAAGCGATAGTTCTTTGTGTGACTTGCTATATTTTCATTAATGGAGTAAACCAGAATATATACAACATATACAACCGAGAAGAGTGGGAGAAGTTACAACCAAGAAGAGAGGAAGAAGTTACAATCAAGAAGAGAGGGAGAAGTTAGTGAAGGAAGTTAAAGAGAAAAGAGGGAGAAGTTACAACCGAGAAGAGAGGGAGAAGTTAGTGAAGGAAGTTAAGAGAAGATATAAGATTGACGTGGCATAAGGTTGATGTGGCATGGTAACTGTAATACTCCCCTTCAAGTTGGTGTGTGAGGGTCACAATCACCCAAATTGTGTTGTAGATAATCAAATTTGTCTTTGCCTAGGGCCTTGGTGAAAATGTCGGCTTGTTGATTATTTATTCGGAGATACTTTGTTGAAATGATTCCTGCCTGCAATTTTTCTCGAACAACATGGCAATCTAGTTCAATGTGCTTGGTGTGTTCGTGGAAGACTGGATTGGAAGCTATGTGTAGAGCAGCTTGGTTATCGCAATACAAGTGGATAGACTGAGAATGAATGAAGCTGAGGTCATGGAGAAGATGTTTAAACCAGACCAGTTCACATGTGGTGGTGGCCATAGCCATGTATTCAGCCTCGGCAAAGGAACGAGATGCTGTAGATTACTTTTTTGTACATCAGGAAAAGGGGATATTGCCATGGAAGGTACAATAAACAGTTACAGACCGGTGGGTGGTAGGGCAGCTAGCCCAATCTGAATCTGAATACCCTGATAGTTGGAAGTTGTTAGACGATGGCAGAAGGATACCTTTTCCCGGGCTAGACTTGAGATAGCGAAGAATGCGAAATGCAGCAACCATGTGCGGTTGACGTGGGTTTTGCATGAATTGACTGAGGACATTCACCAAGAATGTAATTTCAGATCTAGTGATTGTCAAGTATATGAGGCGCCCAATGAGTCGTCTGTAAGGATTGGGATCAGATAGAAGAGTTTCATCATCAATGTGGAGTTTGAGGTTTAGCGCCAAGAAGTCCGGCTTCTTCAAGAATGTCTAGAGTATAATTTCTTTGGGACAGAAAATGCCTTTGTTGGATCTAGCTACTTTGATGCCCAGGAAGTATTTCAAGATACCAAGATCCTTGATTTTGAAGTTGTTGGGTAAAACTCTTTTAATGATCTCAATAGTGGAGTTGTCGTTGCCAATGAGTATAATGTCATCGACATATACTAGAATAATGATGATATTGTGCTGATTTTTTAGAGTGAACATGGAGTAGTCTACTGTAGACTGTTGAAAACTAGCTTGGAGTAGTGCAGTGGAGAACTAGTTACGGGAAGCTTGTTTGAGGTTGTATAAGGATTTTTAAAATTTGCACACAAGGTGTTCTCCATGCTCCCCCTTTCGAGGAACTCCTGGTGGAAGTTGCATTTAGACCTCTTCTGCTAGGTCTCCATGTAAGAAGGCGTTGTTCACATCTAATTGAAAGAGGGGCCAGCTTTGTGCTGCAGCAATGGAGAGAAGACAACGAACAATAACTAACTTGGCCATAGGAGCAAATATTTCGTGATAATCAATTCCCTTAGTTTGTGTGTATCCTTTGGCAACTAGGCGAGCCTTATATCGCTCGATGCTGCCATCAACATGATACTTGATTTTATATACGCACTTGCACCCGATGGCATGCTTACCGGGTGGTAGAGGGGTAACATCCCAAGTTTGATTGGCTTCCAGTGCTATTATTTTTGCAGTCCTAGCATCCCTCCAGCAAGCATGTTTAGAAGTAGAGGTGAAAGAACTAGGTTCTTGGTTAGAAGAGAGGATACAAAGAAAAGCTCTTTGGATGGGAGAATTTTTTTTATAGGAAATGTAATTGGTAAGGGGCTGATTAGTCAAGAAGGGTAAATTTGGTTAGAATATACAATTATAAACAATTTATACCACCATAAAGTTTTTAAACCCTCAGTCTATGATGAAATGATATTACCAAAACAGAGTGTAGAGAGATATTTTCCTCAAAAAAATATTGGGAAATTTAAAAATGACCCTTAGACTAGACTTTCTATACAAGTTACCCCCCACCAAACTTTTGTTCATCACTTTTTACCCCAAAATATACTTTCTTAAAAAATACCCCCAACCCAAAAAATAAAAAAAGTTTAAACTACCCTCCCTTATTTTTACACACGCCTCTTTCTCTTTTTTCCCACGAAAAGGCAGTGTGGCATATTCTTAGGGCAGTTCGACAATGTAATGTTAGTCCGGTAAATGATAGTGGAGGTCCGTCAATAAAGTGGCGGTTCGACACTGACAAAGAACAGTTCGGTAATAAGCCCATGCGGTTCGGCAATGCTAAATAGAGGTTTGGCAACAGGGTCATGCGGTCCAGCAACAGGCTCAAAGTGTGGTCCGACTATATCAAAGAGCGGTCCGGCACTTTTTTTTAGTTTAACGGCAGCCCATGTAAGTCCACATTAATGTCCGGCCAAAATTAAATTTTTATGTATGAAAAAGGGCATTTTTATAAAAAAAGTATAACTTTTTTTACTTGGGGGGTATATGCTAGAAAAATGTATTTTGGGGAAAAAAAATGAAAAAAAAAACTTGGGTTGGGGTAACTAGCATAGAATGTCTAGTCTTGAGGGATATTTGTAATTTTTCCAAAAATCTTCCCAAGTTGATAGTAGAACTCAACTATGGGTGGAGTATACGTACACAGATTAGGTAGGCAAGAGTTATAGGCGGAGGAATGTCTGAGGCTGCCAACCTCTTTATACTAACAAACTCTTAGGTCATTTGGATACCTGGAAATATATTGTCTATGAAATATATTATTGGCATAATACATTAGTGCATAATATATTACATGCAAATTGATTGTTACTGTTTGGGTAGTATTTAAATACAATCTGAGAAATACATTGTTGTTACTTGACACGGTTTAATATGGAATTTCCTATATTGCACCTCAAATTTGTTATTCCATTGCTCTTATTAGACATACCAATTTAATATGGAATTGTATACAAAGAGAATATTTATCTATTGTACACACAATCTTGTCCTTTAAATTTCAAAATGGGTGGTTGTACGAGTTTCATTGAATAAATACAAAATTTCAAAAAAACAAATCACTTCATGACTCACCTCAAGCCATCCACTTTGGCATCTAATATTTGAGAATGATTGTGACCTCCATTCACAAAAAATAAATGGTTTCTTTGTAGACATTCCTATTTAATATTGAAATGTATATGTATAAATAGCATGACTATACCATGCTTGTCATGCCTCAAAGAATAATAACTTATTAGTGTGAATTAATATGGGTCATAAACATTGAATGAACTATTTTAGTCACAATCTTTCAATAACATTAATTTGTAGTTTAAATAGTAAATGGTAATATATTTTAAAAAAATTTATTCTAAAATGGTAAAGTATCTTTAAAAAAATTTAATGTAAAATGGTAAAGTATTTTAAAAATTAGACTGAGAAATTTGATGAGGCGAATTTGCAATTAATTTATCATTTCTTTATCTGTATCTAAACTCTAATCCCAAAAAATACATTATTTTCCAAAAAGAGTTAATCATTATAATTTAAATAAAATATAATTTATCACTTGTTTATCTTGATCTAAACCCTAATAAAAAAATCATGTTCTTTTTTTTCAAAATATTTAGTAATCATTATAATTTATGTGCACGGCTCCCTTGTAGAGAGGGACAGAGATGGGAGGTTGAAAGGGAAAAACGACTGACTGTATCAGAAGCTCATACATAAAACATTTGGTTTTCATGAACGCAGACTGATGAAGAAAGAGAAAAGTTGAGAAAACGAGGGAGAGGAAAGAGAGTGGATTCTAGCAAAATGATGGGATAAGAGAAATTGATACCATGATTTACAAATAGCCTTCAATCCGGAAAAGAGGAACTTGAGAGAGGGGAGTTTAAGAGAGAAGGGGACGTGGTAGGGTTATCAGGTTGAGAGAAAAAAGGGGAGCTTGAGAGGGAAAAGAGCTTGAGAGTGAGGTAAGCAGTAAACTTGGTTGAGAGAAAGGGGAGCTTGAGAGGGAGAAGAGGATGTACTCATGAGAAAGGGAAAATGATTTTTTAGATAGCGACCAGTAGATTACTAGTGATTTTCTAGATAGCGACTAGTAGATTACCCATCATGCATGTAAAAAATTTCCCAGCCCTCTCGCGTGTAATAAATATCATAATATTAAAGAATTATTGTGTAATTTATTTTCAATTCTTTATTAATAAATGTATCCAAACAGTATAAATCACCTCATTGGTACCTCTTATTTAAAATTCTCTGTTAACTCTTCCTCTAAGCTCTCTACGCTCCCTCTCTCGCTCAAATCTTCCTCCCTCTTTTTTGGTTTTCTACTCTCTCTCCCTTTCAACTCTCATCCTTTACTCTCGCTCTCAGCTCCACCCTTATTTTCCTTTTTCTTCCTCTCTTCTTTCCCTATAAAATGGGGCAAAACCCTGGAAACTCTAATCTACCATGGAAATGGGTAACAGGAAAACGCCCTCGAACAGTGAAGATTGTACCCAATATAAAGCAGGTTGAAAAGTTGGTTGAACCACATCATAAAATCCCTGAAAAACCCTATTAAAATTGCAGGAGAAGATGTAGAGCGTGAAAGCTTGCAATGGTCTCAAAGGCTCAGAAGTGCCAATAAAGATAGAAGGCTGAAAACCAATAGATTTTGGCCCAAAATTGAGATTCATCATTCCAAAAAGGAGATTGAAGATGACCTTTTGGCTATGGGAGGAAAGCTGCCTCTCAAGCCCAAGAAGAGACCCGCAGCTGCCAAGAAATACATAAGGGTTAGTTTTTTTGCATCTCTCTCACTGAAATAGGTTTGTCTTTTTGGCATCTCTTGTAAAGCATTCTTTTGTTGATTTTGCGGGATATCTGTATTAGGAATGATTTGCCTCATATTTCTCTTGCCCGATATTTGGTTAAAGAAGCAAACAGTGTCCAAGAAGACAAGGATGATGATGATTAAACCTTTTTTTTTTTTTTTATCATCTTCTTTCTAAGATTCTTTATTTGTTTAATTAATTGTTTTGTTCTGTTCTTACAATTTTTGAGCAATCGTTAGTATTGATTTTATTCTTTGACAACTTACTGGCTTCATTTTCCTTTTTTTTGGTTATTGAATGTTACAATGTACATTCTTCCTCTTGTCAGTAAATATTTGTTTGGATTATTAATGTGAAATGTGAGATTTTTGTTTGAATTTGACAATACTTTTTTATTTAATATGTAGAAGAGTAAAAATTATGCATTCAAATAGCAATGAATTTAGGAATCTTTGGATTACTGAAATACAAAAATACAATGAAAATATGTTTTTTTTCTTCTTTTTCTCTTTTGGGGGCAAGTAATGAACATATTTTCAAATCAATCTGAATATCAGATTGAAAGTTCCCCTTCTCTCTCTGGCGACCTAACCGTTTCTGTCCGAAAAAGGAAACACTTGATAAGGGTACTCCAAACTCAAAAAGAAATTAGGATTTGTAAATCCGATTTAGTATTCATCAAGACTTTTCAACAACTCCAAACTTTTCTAAAGTTCCGATAGATTCCGTGATCCGTGGAAATAGATTGCATTGGCTCTTTCCGCAGTGCCTTTAATAATTTCCATTGCTTTGAGGCAAGAAAAATTTTATTTTATTAGTTTTTTCTATTACATATAGAACTCGTTTAAACAATTTCTAAAATCCGTATCATTTTAAAACACAAAAAATCTGATGAATAAAAATGATATCACCTTTGAAGTGAAACCGACCACATCTAAGATGGTGGTTTTGCTGTTTGTTCCAATGTGCAAATTTCTCCCATCAGGACCACTAAAACTTTTCCCCCATGACTTTAAGCAGCTCTTAATCACACATTCTTTATTTGATATTACTAGGTTTCTTCCACTAAATATTTTTCCAAGAAGAATATGATTGTCAAGACATTCTCTGATAACTAAGAACAATTATGCGATTGCCACAAAATTCACTGTTTTGCTTCCATTTTTTGTCCGTAAATAAAAGTGGTTTCCAAATTCACCATTTTTATTGAGTTGTGATAATTTTGTACGAATAAAAAGCATTAATAAATGTATAATATTATTGTTAGTTAGATTGTGATAATTTTGGACGAGTAAAAAGAATTAATAAGTGTTTGATCTGAAACTAATTTCACTTTATATATGATAATATTATTTTTAATCTTGTAATATGGAAATATTTTTTAAGATTTTTAAATTATTTTGTTGTAATATTATATTATTAAATTATAGTTAATAATTATACTGACATCTATACAGGAAAATATCGTCTCAATATTCACCTATTTTTACAAAGTAATGAAAGTACATAATGCACCACTCCTAATTATGTTTAGAAACTAAAAGAACACTATTTTTAGATATTTATAGTGATTTTTTGAAAAACTTTGAGATAAAAATTGTCGATTCCACCGATTCTCTGATCCGATCCACTGATTCTCTTATCCGATCCACCGATTCTCCGATCCGAAACGGGTATGGGTGAGGCCGAATCGATTCACAGATCTGATTTTTAAAACATTGTCTTAATCACGCATTCTTGTATTTGATATTACTAGGGTTCCACCATAAATATTTCTCCAAAAAGAATGTGATTGTCAAAATGTTCTCTGCTAACTGAGAATAATAATTTAGTGATTTACACACAGACCATAAAATTTATTCTAAAATACAAAATGCTTCACTTATACGCAAAAATTACAAAGAACGTTGGTCAACTTGCATTTTTTTTTTTTTTCAAAATTACCCTTTGGTCTGAGGATAGAATCCTTGATTAGAATTTCAAAAAAATACAAAATTTTCCAATATTTTTGTTAGTAGGGTAGTGCCCGACTGTCAAAAAAACTATAAAATAAAATAAAATAAAATTTGGTCCAAGGATGTCCTCAGAGGGGCACTTTTAAAATTTTTTTTTAAAAAAGTTGACCTACCTTCTGTGTATCATATTTTAGGAGAAATTTCATATTTTAGGAGAAATTTTAGGCTCCATACCTATATCACTTATAATAATTTAATCCAATGGACCACAAGAGTAAACTTATCCAAGATTGCCACCAAATTCACTATTTTGCATCCAAGGTAGATGAAATTGGTTCCCAAACTCACCATTGTTATTGAGAAAAAAAAGAAAAGAATCCATATATTCTGATCCAAATCATGAAAAGAAAAATCTAGACACCTAAATCATGAAAAGGACCATTTGGACTAAATAAAGGAAGAAAAAATTATGGCAAAATCTAGAGGAGACAATCTTATATTATTAGAGCAATTATGAATCTTCATCTCCGGTAAAGAAAAAAAAAAAAAAAAAGAGAAAAATAAAATTATTGATATCTTCATCTTGTTCATGCAGAAAATTACTTTGAGCACAAACTATATCGGCAAATTGGACACGACTGATTGCACCCGAGCCACTTGCATATGCATTCTTCATGATATTGATGTAAACAAGGCATTTCCCTTATATTACTTGCCCCATTGCTCAACCCGGACATGCATATAACACATATATCTTCTTTTGTGTCCGCCGCTACTACTAGCTTAAAAGAGTCCACCAAAGAGGCCTGAGGTCGAAGAGAATTCTCGAGCTTATTTCGAATTTCAGATACAATGTTCTCCAAAATCTCCAGTTCCAAGTCACCCGCTTCATCATTCACCCTCAATAAATTAGTGAAAGTCAATTTTTCTTGTGGCCCATTGGGATTAGCACGAAGCGCTTCGGCTGCACCAAACATGTAGGCTGCTGTGATCTTACCTAGGCTAGGTACCACCGGGTCTACTTGCTTGAGTTCTTCGTCCATAAGGGAGATGGCATCTTCTAAGGTTGTCGGCATGTTTTGGGCAGTAGAAACCATGAAACATCTTCTTTCCTTCATTTCAACTCTTAGTCTAATGATGAGTTTTATAAGTAGGTGGTGAGTATTTTCGTGGGGTGGGTAGCAGGTGAGAGTGAGTTTTAGTCTTACATCGGTCCAAGCCGGTGTGTTTTGGTTGGGCAGAAGAGTTAAGAAAGAGGAGGAAGACATGGCTACTACAATGAACAAGACAGAAACAACAAGAGATGGGAGATAGAAATGGAGAAAAAGATAGAAACAACTAGAGATGGGAGATGAAATAGCTAAACAAAGAGAGATGAGAGCCAAAGTACGAATAAAGTTGATACAGTTAAAGCTGAAACTGCGGAGAGAGAATTGAATAAATTTGAGATGAGAGAACAAGGGAGAGGAACGTGATTTTGAAACAGGAGAGAGAGAATTAAATAAAGTTGAAATAATGAGAGAGGTTTCTAATGCGTTGTTAAAGAGGAAGAGAGAAAAATAAGGAGAGATGGGATTGATAAGATAGAAGAAACAAAGAAAGACAAAGATTGTCTTAAACTTGAAAAGGGAAGAAAATAATAAGAGGAGGGGGAGCACCTGCGTGTATATATTGACAAAAGAGAGGGAGGAGTTTCCTTTTCTTCTTTCCTGATAGGTAGATTTGGTTTGGTTGATGAGATAAGAGAGAGAGGTTCCTTCCTTTCTTGATTTGATTTACATGATAAGGACAACATAAACATAAATTTGGTTTAGTTGATGAGATAAGAGAGAGGGGGTTCCTTTCTTTTTTGGTTTGATTTACATGATAAGACAAGATAAACATAAACTAGCGTTTGAAGAGAGAGGGAGATAATTCCTTGTTCTTGAGAGAGAGAAAGAGGTGTCTCCACTTTTGATAGAGAGATAGAGAGTTTCTTCTCTCTTTATTGGCCAGATCGAGAGCTGCGGGGGATTTGTAATGTTAAAAGAGATAATAAGATAGACTAAATTACAGCGTTTTTGAGAGAGAGTATCATTTTATAGGAGAGAGAAAAAGAAGTAGATCAAGATACGGATTAGGGGCACATAGGAAAACCAATTTAAGATTGAACTATTGCTAAATCAAGATTTATACAAGTCCTAATTACTTTCGGAAAGTTGATT
Organism: Amborella trichopoda; assembly: GCF_054954075.1. NCBI lineage: Eukaryota > Viridiplantae > Streptophyta > Magnoliopsida > Amborellales > Amborellaceae > Amborella > Amborella trichopoda. The sequence goes on from NC_142346.1 coordinate 7,311,452, forward strand.
TCTAATGGGCGACTTATTTCTTGCTGTTCTCGATATTGGTTTTTTTTTATGTTTTAAAAATGGGAAATGGTTTCATAGAGCTGTAGCCCTATCAAAATAAATAAAGCCTCACCTCATAATTCACAAAAAATTACAATTCAAGCATTGGAAAACTTTACATGGATCATCACGACTTGAACGTATTAGTTGTCAAAAAATTTATGATTTTCAACTCCAAAAATATGTATATTGTAAGAAGTTATCTAGACCGACCATTTCACCCTAAAATTGAGTATTTATAGATCCGCATGATTTGTATCATTTCTTGAGTTTCAAATTTTATTATCGGTGATGAAAATTGATTTAGATTCACCATGGAGATTTCCGATGCCAAAAGTGCTTTTAAAATGAGTATTTGAGGTGAGGCTTTATTTTGTTGTTATAAAACCTACGCCCTATAGAAACTTTATCCTTTAAATTTTGTTTATTGGGACTCAAAAAAGTTTCTTAAGTTTTCTCACTAAAATAAACTCTAAGCTTTTTAATCTTTATTTTTAAAACCAATTATAACACTTTCTTAATTATTAAAATTTTTATTGTCTATTTTTTCAATTAAAAATAAGGCTAAGGAAATATGCCATCTTTATCCTATTAACTAAGGCTAAGTTCTTAAATTTCTCTCAATTACCTTAATTTTTTTACCTTTGTAATATGGTACTATTTTTAATTTTTCAATTACAAATTTTATTATATATTAAAAATAATTTTCATCAGTTTAAATTGTTTTTAATATCATCTTGTGCCTGTGCATTGCAAAGACCATGAATGTATTTTTTTTAATGTGTAATTCTTGGTCTACCGCTTTCCCAAGGAGGATCGCCTTTCTATGGCTCGGCTTTAGATCATAGTGTGCCTACAGTTGGCCTCGCAGGATCAAATTGAACATTTGGTCCAACATGGTAGTTAGAGGGATTTTTATGACAGAGAAATTTTCAAGTCATTTTTAAGTCACCTTATGACCAAATATATTGAAAAAACATAAATTGTTTTGAGCTCTTAAAACCTAATATTGTTTTATATATTTATTTTTATTTTTATGGAAAGTTATACAACGAGACCTTTTACTTTTAATGTAAAATGCATAATATATGATTAGTCCTTAAATTTGAAAATAAAAAAATTTATTCTTTTTTAATTTCCATTTTATTATTTCCACACCAATAAAATTTTGCAATTATATGCTATGAGATCGTTTATCTTTATTACAAGGTACTTCTAGCCATTAGACAGCATAGGGTGTGACATAAAGTTCAAAAGAGTTTTATTTGAACTCTGAGTCTAGTCAAAGACATACAAGCACCTGATTTGAAATTTGACGGACAAAAGTGATTGTAATTGTACGAAGAGTTTTCTATTCTTTATCTAAAATCCATGTAGTAGATGTAAAAGAAGAAATGGAATAATAAATCTCAAATTTGGCGCATAAAATCTTTTGGACCCTACAAAGAAGCCTATTAAACAAAATTTGGGAAAGCCCCAGAAAATTCTTTTTCTTGAACTCATTGACCAAAGGCCTTCTATTTCATGAGTTGTTGGATTAAAGCCTTTAAGAACTCATAATTCATTTTAATATTTTTATTTCTAAAAAACGAAGCAATCTACAGAATTTGAGATCAAAAGAAGTCCACACAATTCCCCAAGCTAAAAATACTCTTGTTTTCTTTCTTAGAGTGGCGAGTTTGTATTTAAAATGTTTTCTCTCCTCTTAAAGTTGGGAAAGGTTCTATACTTCCCCGACAATGTAGAAGATCTATGCTTCCCCCACCATCCAGCCGTCCAATTTTGATCAAGTGAGACTCACCATTTGATTTTAGATCTGATGCCTCAGAGTATTTTATTTTTAATTTTTTTTATAAAAATTGTATGAAGATGAAATTTGGTAGTGTCATCTTCTCATTGGAGTGCACCAACAAAAAATATTAAAATTTAATTTTTCGATAAAATATAATGACTAAAATACCCCTTGAAAATTTCAAGGGTATTTTGGTCATTGTATTTTAATGCGAATATTTTTTTACAAGTGCTAGAATAATAGAGGATTAGACACCCAAAATTTGGTATCAAAATATTTTATAAAAAATTAAAAATAAAATAGTGTTGTGATTGGCGCAATCTTAGCCCTCCATTCAGGATGGATGGTTAGATAAGAAGAAGTATATAAGTTCATGTTGTAAGGGAAGCATAGAAAGCTTGCCCCTTAAATATTTAAATTTTTTTCTCTTTTAGTTTTCTTAGAGGAGCACAATATACTTATCTCTCACGCAAAATGTTTTTTCTCATTATTTTGAAATATTGGGGTCCATTTTAAAATGTCATATGCTTATTTTAAATAAAATTTACGGGATTGTCTACAAAGAGACGATTTATCTTTTTCACATGGAAGTCCCAATCATTGTAATGTTCTCAAAAAATTGGAGGGTTTCTATTCAATCTTGAGACTTTTTTTTTATATATATGTTTATAGGGCGCAATTAGGAAAAGTTTTTTTAGTGACTTTAATCTATATGTTAAAAAGGTTATATCCCCAAAATTTGAGGTCCTAAAATTTATCCTAGGTGCGGTTTTACCGGGAGTCTCGAACGAGTAGAATATTTTTGGCTTATGTTGGACTGATTTTCTTGTTGCTATTGATATTTTTAAAAGATAATGTGATACTTAATTTTTAGATTTTCTAAGTATATGTTTTTAGCCTAAATCCTCATACGAAAGTGCTATTTTTAGTGAATTCTTAAATTTCTCTCAATTACCTTAATTTTCTTTTTTAGTATAAATTTAATGAATGTGATGCTAGTTTTTCAATTTTGTAATTATAGAATTTTTCTTATATGAAAAATCGTTTGTATGAGTTTAACAAGCGAAAAGCTGAAACATTGTATATAATATGATTTGTTGTGCCTTTGCCATGGACAGGTTGTGCACGAGTAATTCTTAATATTTCCATGCAGGGGCCACCCAAGACCAAAATGGACATTTGGTTTGCCATGCAAACCTCATATCTTTTGGTGTGGTTTGTATAACGTTGCAACCTTAAACAATTTAATTCATACGCACCTTCAAATTTTATCATAACATGTAATTTTGTTGTTAAAAATTATTAAGATGATGTTAAAATCGATTTTCATTTCTAATTATAAAATTGTACACTAAAAAAATGTTTAAAATCAAGTAAACCTATAAACATACGAAAATCTTGAAAATGGACGGTCTGGATAATGTGTTGTAAGATGCACTATTTTTTAGACTCGAAAACACTTTTTTTTTCATATGCATATATCTCGATATCAAGATGATCAATTAGAGGGTTTTTCAACATTCAAACAACTTTCCAAAAGATTTTTAAGATAGAACTTGTAATTCTACGCTTTAAGGTTGAAACTCAAAAGAAATTAAGATTTATAAGTGGGATTTAGTATTGATCAAAAACTCAAAAGATTTTTCAACAACTCCAAACTTTTCTGAAGTTCCGAAAGATTCTTTGATCCGTGGAAACAGATTCCATTGGCTCTATCCGCAGTTCCTTTTAATCTATAAGATTTAACTGATACAAACAAGCATATGAACAAAGCCAAAAATGAGAATGGCTCCCCGAACCCATAAGTTTCAAAACAAGACACATTCTCAATTGCTTTGAGTTTCCATCAGCATTTAAAATGAGCTTCTGCAGTTGGGTACAAAGTTTAACAATTTCTGGGACAGATTCGTGATCTTGGGCAATCTGCATAATAAGTTTACATTGTTTGTCTTGAAAAGAAGGGATATGGGACGGTATTGGAGGAGAGAGAAAAGGATGATTAAGCAGCTGTGGGATCCTCCATCTCTCACTGCGCTCCCACGCAAGGCACTTTTTCATGAGGTCAAGCAACCAAGGGTTTGACACAGGGCCATAAGAGATCTTATGGTTCCTGTCGGTTATTACCTTGAATTTGGCCCAAAAGGTCTTATAATCTGCGAATGGAGTTTTCCCATAGACCATTTGATATTAAATACAGCCCAGGGACCGTATATCAGATGCACGCCCACATTTGATGGTGTTTCCTTTGGAGTCTTGTTCGTTGCACATGAAAGCCTCAGGGGACATGTAATTTAGGGTGCCCACCTATAATGTCAATGTCAAATGATCAAAGGTTTGAGTCCTTGGGTTTCGAAAGACTCCATATAATGAGAGAAAGAACAAAAGAAGCTCCAAACAAGAAGTCCAACAACATTTACTCCCAAGAATGCCATGCGAAAAGAGACGAAACGTGAGAGAGAGACAGAGACAAAGACAGAGAGAAAACCTGTGAATCCCGCTGAATGTGAGTGGTATCGCTTTGTATTGCTTTGGCTATGCCAAAGTCGATCAACGTCAACGAACCCTTGAAGAGAAGGAAATTTGCAGGTTTCAAGTCAGAGTGCACGATACGCTCCTCATGTATTGTGTTCACAGCCTTAAGAATTTGCTGCAAGAACAGTACCATTTGGTTTAATAAGGCCACAAGTCTGGTTTTTAGTTACACAACCAACAAAAAAATAGACTCGATTTGCAAATCAAACAAAAGGAAAAGCATATATATTATGTAACCATCCCCTCCATGTAAAAAGATATAAAACCTGATGTCTGCGGGTGGTAAATGGTTTTTAGATGCCATAAACACCGAATTTGAGCAGACACTACCATTCCCCATCTTTTTAACGATAATTGATATTACATTTGTTAAAGGAAGGGCTATGTGACCCCTGGTTTCAGCCATCAGATCTGAGTAGATGGCTGAGATGGTTTGAGTCACAATGTCGCAAGCTAGCACTTAAGCATCAGATCTTGATCAACCGGCTCATAGTGTTTTATTTTTATATTTTTATTCTACAAATAATTTTGAAGCCAAATTTAGGGCATGCATAATCTAACAAGGGCGCACATGATAAAATATTAAAAAAATATTTCTGATGACTAAAAATTACTAGAATACCCCTGAAAATTATAGGGGCATTTTTGCCATTTATTTTTATACAAAATATTTGTTTTTTTTATTTTTTCCAGGTTCACTCTAATTTTTTGATGGGATGCCCAAAATTTCATCAAAAAATGTTTTGTAGAAAAAAATGAAAAATAAAACAGTGTTTGACTTGACATTATGATGTGAACAATCGTAGCCGTTCGATTTAGATAGAATTGCCAAGAAGTGGCGTCGCATATAACTTATATATTGTTGGCGTCACAGAAACATTTTCCCTAATTAAAAGCTACAAAAATTCACCAGCCTATCACTAATTGATTCAATCCAGCACTTCTTTTAAGTTTTGAACAGGATTGTTCAGAAGACATAGCTGGTTTAAGCCAATTCAAACTAACTCAACCACTTGTCCATTCTTAATATCTTTGAGGTCCTAGGTCACAATCCCAGAACCAGTTTGTTCTCAATCAACCAGCCAAACTGACCGGCTTAAAGGTTCAGTGGGCCACATAATCAAAAAGTCTAATAAGGATTGGATGAATACAACTCGACTGAAGCTGTAATTTCAGTTTTAGTAACACTGATTTCGATCTACGGCTTTTGGTAAAAGCACTAGTTTGGTTCATCATTTATCAATTAACCCACCAACAAACCAAAACTTTGAAGAATAATCCAAAGAAGATATTTAACTGTCATCAAAGTGGACACGTTGACCAAAAAACCATAATACAAAGAACATGTAATATTTGGTGCCTGAAAATTTGAAAACCATGAAACTGTAATTTTTAAGTAAATTTGACTCTTGTGTGTGTGTACTGTAGATGTACATGTAATGAGAAGTAGGCACAACAGAAAAATGTGCCAGCCGGATTGAGATTATACAAATTACAATGCTGTGAGATTTATGGAAAAAAAGAATAGGGGTGGCAAGAGGGGATAGATAAAGTGGAAGATAAAGAGGGAATTGAAGGGCCGGGGTTTCTGGCAAGCACCGGTTAGTGGGCAACACTACATGGTTTTGCCTTGCAGCTCCTAGTTTTGCTAGTGAGTCTGGTTCAAAATTGGCTTCTCTCCAGGGTGTTTGAAGGCCATCTGTTGGGGGCTGATTGAATAACAGTTGGTCACAGTTGAGGTCTAGGCTCCAAGCGCAAGGGGGTTTTTTGCAGGCCTAATCAATGAAATTTTGGAATCTCATTCCGCCAAGAGGTTGAGGCCCCAAACAGTATTCAAAAGTTTGGCCTTCCCATGAGGCCTTTGCTTCAGCCATCACTGAGGTAGCCACCTCGATCAAGCATGAGAAGGAGAGCAAGTTGTTTCCCAAGTGGTCTCTAAACAAACCCCCTATCCCAGCTGGGCCAAGGTTACCCAGGGAGCAATTCAAGGTTGAATTTGATGGTATCTAACCATGCAGGAATCTATATGTTCGATCTAGAGATAAACACGGGCATGTAGGACAAGTAAAGCTTCCAATTCAGCAGGAAGTCCCCAGTGCCCAGTCCGAAACTCTTTGATATTCCTGGCCCAACAGATAGTTAAAACCAAGACAAGATCCTCCATGCACTCTTACTAATGGTTTGCCCTATAGTTGAAGGGACTGGAAGAGAATTGGAAGTGATATCGGGATCAGGAGCGGTGGGATAGTGAAAGACTAGAACATCCCTATGGTTGGGAGCAATGTCCATACAATTCATAGCTTAGGGATCACGATCCCAGCCTTTCGAGGATCTTGATCCAGATTTTTTTAGATCTCAATTCCAAGCTTTCAAGGATCTTGCTTCAAAGAGTACATATAATCTAAAAGTATACATACTCGTTAAAGTAGGGATCTCTTTGTTCATAGACCCCAAGCAATGTAGTTATATTAAAAGATAAAAGTATGGCTTCATTACTAGCTGGCTTGAAAAAAATCATTTTGATTGTTATCTTAGTCTTCAAGGTCGAGAATGAGATCCCTAATAGTGGGGATCAAGATTCCTAACAGAGGAAAAGTAGGGATCTCTTTGTTCATAGACCCCAAGCAATGTAGTTATATTAAAAGATAAAAGTATGGCTTCATTACTAGCTGGCTTGAAAAAAATCATTTAGATCGGTATCTTAGTCTTCAAGGTCGAGAATGAGATCCCTAATAGTGGGGATCAAGATTCCTAACAGAGGAAAAGTAGGGATCTCTTTGTTCATAGACCCCAAGCAATGTAGTTATATTAAAAGATAAAAGTATGGCTTCATTACTAGCTGGCTTGAAAAAAATCATTTTGATCTATATCTTAGTCTTCAAGGTCTAGAATGAGATCCCTAATAGTGGGGATCAAGATTCCTAACAGAGGAAATCGAGATCCCGAAATTAAAAAATCGAAATACTTTGAAGATGTTAAGGATCTCGAGTTTTCGAAATTAAAAAATCGAGATACTTTAAAGATCCCTTTCTTGAAACGTAGGAGCAAGATCCTAACAACTATTGTTTGCCCACAAAGATCCAGAAGCCTCGCTCGAGCCAGACCACCCATAGGATAGCCAGGCCGGAAGATCTCCAAAGGAGGAGACTTGAGGTTGGGAAGGGAGTTGAATAGTAGGCTTGGAACAGTTGCTCAATGTAGTATGGCCAAACCAGTTCCAACCAAAGCATTGAAGAGTGGTTGGGCAGATATGCCAAGTGACATTGTGGGAGCAGGTGGTCTGCTATCTCCTCAGCCTTTGAGCACGTCAAGCATCTTTTAGGTACTTGCACACCCTTCCTTTGAAGTTGGTCCTTTGTGAGAATCTCATGGGAGATAGGCAACCAGGTTGACGCTTGAATTTTGGGGGAGCAGACCTGAACCTGGCTGACTTGAGACCACTAAGGCAGTTGGTTGTTGACATAAGAGTGCAGCAGGAGCAGTGATGTAGGAAAAATTGAGGGAACAATAAAATTAGCAAGAAACAAGTCAAACACAAGCAATTTTAGAAAAACCCTAAGGCTTTCTCCCACCAAGGGCTCAAGCCTTAGGCTTCTTTTACAAGACAGTCTTTCTTTTATTAAAGAGAAATACATGAATGACTCTCCAGCCCATCCATGCCTTTATTTATATCAGAGACTTATTATTTTGGACAATATTTGTCCATACAATTAACTTTTGATCAAAAGGTTCTAACAATTAACTTAAATATAACTTAAAAACTAAACTCCATAACTTTAATTAAAATATCTAAAAAGCCTCTAACTGATCCAACAATGAAATAAATAAAAAAAACTACAAAACCCATAGAATTCCTAAAAACTAACAAACCCTAGAAATAAATCCTAAAACTAAAATTAAAGTATGCATCTTTTAAAAGAAAATAGAAATTAAAAATAAATAATTTTTCCCTCCATCATTTTCCTCTAATTGGAGAAAACTCATCATCAAGTTTTGAAATGTGCTAAGATGAATTCAACATCAAAACTACATTCTTCAACCTGCTTCTTTTTTGTTGGCTCAAATACTATTTGTGGTAAAAATAATTCCTTAAGAAATGGATCCTGATATGTAGGTTGAGGAATCGGGGCTACAATTTGCAGATTCTAAATCGACCATGCTTTCACCTCTGCAATATTGATGAGTGCTCTACCTCTTCAATATTAATGAGATCTTTAACGGCCATGATTTGGATCAGTCCTCTTGTTGCGTTCTCTCCATATTCTTCACCCTCTTCCAAAATATCTTCACCATCATCTTGATCCTAAAAAATCTTGTTGTTCATCTGAGTATATGTCGAAGATTACTAGTGAATTCCAATCAACAAATTGTTGACATTCCATGCAATTTGTGTCAAAATAAAAAATATCATCCTTCAAATTGAAAACCCTAGAGTGATGTTCCCCACATCTAGGTCTTCTGTCACTATCTCATTACCTAACTCCACACGCGGAGCACGAAAATGAAAAGGTTTGTACGCGTGATCCTCTTGGGCGATGGCTGTCTTGCCCATTATTGAGGCTCATGTACTGCTACGCCAACTGCTGTACTTGCCTTTCAAGTTCCTCAATTCTGTCATCAATGAGATCACAAAGCAGATCTACGAAAATCCCCCTTCTACGACCCCTTCTCGCTATTATGCACTGAAATCACAAACCCTATCCAAATTATACAATGAGTACCAATTCGCCAAATGCATTGGTTCTGAAGGAGTAACAAACCCATATGCTCAACCAACTCCTCATCTTGGAGATTACGTCTAAAACTTGGGCTCCAAGCATGTTGGTCCGCAACGACCTAAAATAAGCGACTCATCATATTTTCTTGATTGCTGGTTATAGCATCGTTGTTGAAACGCCTGAGATTACGAATTCATTTTAGGAATCGGAACTGTGAAATCGCAACTGGCTAAAAGATTCTTGTTTTCGAAATCAACGTACAAGGGGAATTCTGGGAAACGAAATTCCTACATTACAGAAATCAAGATTCGACCGAAATGGAATAGAAATCCCTACATATATGGGATTAAGATTTCGATCTCTTCAGAATCAGGTTTCTAACCTATTCGAAATCGACCATATGCAATCGATATTCCTTCATATACATAATAGAGATTCTGACATCTTTAAAATTGAGTTTATGACGCATTTGGAATCGAGATTCATATCAATTTGGAATCGGGTTTCAATCTACCGGGCCATCATGATTTGTAACTTTTTGAACCCCCTTAGTGTCAAGATCCCTACATCAACGGCATCTCATGCCTGAACAACTTAGAACCTCATCAAGTAACGGAGATCAGAAGTCTCGAAGACTTGAAGAACGGTTTATTAGATTTGAAGTCAATGTACAGACTATTGAGCATCAGACACAGAATCAAAATTAAGGTCAATTAATAGACACTCATAGTTCACTTAGGGAAATTGCCTATAAAAGATACAAATATTATCTCCTATATTTTTAAAATGTGATTTGATTTCATTATTATAGTTCACAATGGGATTTTTCAAATGGAGGATTTTTTCAATATTAAAACAACAGTTTATGATGGATTTTTTAGTGCATCTGTAATTCTACATTTTAAGGTTGCAACCTTATATAAATTTTTTCCTATCTTATATATATATATAGATAGAGAGAGAGAGAGAGAGAAAAAAAAGCTTGGGTGAGCCCACTAGCTCATGGAAGAGTATAAGCCCAACGACCCATATTGAATCTGGGCCGCTCTGACGAATACGGATGTCTGGTAGTATTTAATTTTTAATTTTTTTTTTACAAATGAAAATCACTTAAAATTTTTTAGGCGTATATTATTCTCATCAAGCCGCACAAAATAAAAATAAAAATAAAATAATTCGTGGCTTTTTATGACCAAAATACCTCCGAGACTATTCAGGGGTATTTGATAAATTTATTTCATGTAAAATTGTTTTTTGTTATTTTTCGAAGATTCATCTATTTTTGATGTACACACGCTCCAAATTTCAAGTGATTTAGATTTGTAGAAAAAAAAATTAAAATTCAAACACTACTGGACATCCGTGATCATCAAGGTCACAATTGTCCGGTAGTATTTGAATTTTGATAATTATTGTACCAATCAGAATTATCTAAAATTTGGGGCATGTGTACATATGACCAATTCGCTCCAAAATAAATTATTAAAAAAATTATTGTCATAAAATAAAATGATAAAATTACCCTTGATATTTATATTGCAAAATTTTTATCATTCAAATTATTTGTTTTATATTTTATTCATGTGGATCTAACTAAGACGCACATACCTACAAAATTTCAGATCATTATAATTTGTAAAAAAAATATTAAAATTCAAACACTATCAGACATCTATGACTGTGTGATAAACTTCTAACGGTAATAAAGCCGTAGGTGAAGTAGTGTAGAACTTCACTTATAGGCATTTTGTAGTGTTTTAAGGCTGTCACATAGATTTCCAGTATTGAAACCATTTTTTGAAACTATTTGAAGGTAGGCTCTAATTTGATTGTTCAGAGCCTAGGCTCTATACAAACCGCACCATATATATATATATATATATATATATATATATATATATATATATATATATATATATATATATATATATATAATGACACTATGAGATCCTCTCACACCCATGTGAATAGGAATCTAAAGGATCATCATTAAATTTTGACACAGATCTCTACAAAAGTTAGCACACCAACCAGACACGTTTATGTTTCAGCTGATAATCACTAAGCACTAGCTTTTTTCGTGCATGAGATTATATTATTCCAGAAGGTTTCATATGCAAAATCTTGTTAAACTATTACTAACATGGGAAATTTACGTATGGATCGGATTTTTATATTGTTATAACGGAGTGACCCGAAAATAGGCTGTTATTATCTTGAAGGACCAATCCCTGAATTTTTTATTTTTTATCAACTTTGTCCCTGGATCGACATTGCACTGTTGGACCGCCCTAAGAATACGACGGACCACCTTTTCGTGGGAAAAAGGAGAGAGAGGTGTGGGTATAAGGGAAGGTAGTTTAGACGTTTTTTATTTTGCTTTGGGGTTATTTTGGGGTAAAAAGTGAAGAAAAAAAAAGTTTGGTTGTGGGTAACTTGCATAGAATATCTAGTTTTGGGGATTATTTATAATTTTCCCTAGAAATGTTTTTAGGAAAATATCCGTACACTCTTTTTTGGTAATACCATTTCGTCATAGACGGAGGGCTTTAAAAACTTTATGGTGGTATAATTTTTTTAAAATTATATATTCTAACCCAATTTACTTTTTTTCACTACTCTTTTCTTACAAACAAAAACTAAAATGATACCTCTATATGTCTGAGCCAATTTACCCTTTCTTGTTGCACTTTTTTACCCAAACAAAAATTAAAAACACACCTCTACATTTCTACTAAAATAAAAAGGTTGTATAGAGTTTAGTAGACAAACAGAGGCGTTTTTTTAAATTTTTGTTTGGGCAAAATACAAGGAATCAAATGGGTAAATTGAGTCTAGGGGATTAGAAGATATATTTTTTAGAAAACCTATATTTCCAAAAAGATTTTAAAATCCATGTCTATGGGGAAATCGTATACCAAAACAAGGGATATTAAGAATTTCTTATTTTTTTAATCTGAAAATTTGAACACCACTTAATGTCACTATACAATTATTCTCAAAGGAACAAATTTAAAATTTACGTTGTTTAATTCTTAAACAACACCATGTAAAACTTTAATAGTTTGTATTCAATCTCGAATTTTCTAACATTTAAATCACACCATCTAAAAATCGGATATTCTCTATTCAATCCTGAAATATTATTTTTTAAAATACATAGAGGATGTAATGAGAAAATCATTTTTTGTTAGGGTCGAAAAGGTTATTTCCCAAAAAAGTAGGGCTAGGTGCGATTTAACCCAAGGGAAAATGGACAGTAGATTCCCACGGGAGGATAACATCTTCTAGCAACTATGTATGTATTTCTACTACATTACTAAGTTACATTTAAGGGGTATACACATGTCACAAGAATTAAAGAGGACCCTATCTCTAGAGAAGATGTAGGGCACGTGACCTAAAAATATGCTTCTAACATATTTATTTAAATTGGTTTACTACATGCAAAAAATTTAATCTATGAGTTATTAATATAATTATTTATGGGCAAGCTTTCTATGCTTCTCCTACAACATAGAAGTTCTATCCTTCCCCTTATCCAACCGTCCACTCTGAATGGAGGGCTAAGATTGCCCCAATTACAATATCACGTCTCTACACTATTTCATTTTTAATTTTTTTCCTATGAACTATTTTGACATCAAAATTTGGACGTTCATTCCTCTATTAAACCCACAGTAGCAAAAAATATATATAAAAAATATTTTCAATAAAATAAAATGACCAAAATACTCATGAAAATTTCAAGGGTATTTTGGTCATTTTATTTTATCAAAAAATTATTTTAAATATTTTTTATAGGTGCGTCCAAATGAGAAGATGGCATGTACCAAATTTCATAATCATACAATTTGCATAAAAAAAAAACTAAAAATAAAATACTTTAAGACATCGGATCTAAGATCAAACAGTGAGTAGCTCTCTTGATCAAAATTGGACGGCTGGGTGGTAGGGGGAGGATAGAGCTTCTATGCTTAGGGGAGCATAGAAACCTTTGCCATTATTTATTACTAAGGGGTTGGTTGGGCACCTGAAAATATATTACAAGGAAATAGATTACTAGGAAATATTTTGTACATTTATTAATAAGAAAATAATAAAAAGAGTTCACACAATATTTCCTCAAATATCGTCAGATCTATTACACACGGGGAGGGCTAAAAAATCTTTTATGCGCATGACGGATAATCTACTCCGCGCGTCTAAAAAACCATAAACCATAAACCATTTCCCCTCTCTTCTGCGTACATCCTCTTCTTCCTCTCAAGCTCCCCTTTTCCCTCTCAACCTGGTAAGCCTACCACTTCCCTCTCTCAAGGCTAGGAAATCTTTTACGTGCGTGACGGATAATCTACTCTGGGCTTTTAAAAAACAAATCTCCCTCTCTCATGCGTAGCTCCTCTTCTCTCTCTCAAGTTCCCCTTTTCCCTCTCCGCCTGATAACTCTACCACTTCCCTCTCTATCTCAAGCTCCCATTTTCCATATTCAAAGCCTATCACTTCCCTCTCTATCTCAAGCTCTCATTTTCCATATTCAAGGCAATTTTTAAATCATGGTATCAATTTCTCTGGTCCCATCATTTTGTTTGAATCTACTCTCTCTCCTTTTCTTTGTTTCCTCAACCTTTCTCTCTCTTCCTCAAACACTGCGTTCATCGAATCTACCCTCCCTCCTCTTCCTTGCTTCCTTAACGTCCTTCTCCTTTTCTCTCCTTCATCAGGCACTGTGTTCATCGAATCCACTCTCTCTCCTCTTCCTTGCTTCCTCGGCCTTTCTTCTCTTTAGGCACTGTGTTCATGCAACTAAATATTCTATGTTTGCCCTTATGATATAGTCAATCCTCTTTACTCGGCTTCTCTTCTCTGTCCCTCTTCGAGTCTCCCTTCTCTGTCTTCTTCAAGCCTCCCTTCTCTGTCCCTCTTCCAGCCTCCCTTCTCTGTGCTCTCTCTACAAGCGAGCATATCAATCCTCTTTACTCAGCTTTTCTTCTCTGTCCCTCTTCTTTGAGACCCCCTTCTTTGTCCCTCTACTAGCCTCTATTCACCGAGGTAGTAAATTATAATGATTACTAAATCTTTTCAAAAAAAAAAAAAAAGATTTTTTGGGATTAGGGTTTAGATTGAGACAAAAAAACGATAAATTTTATTTTATTTACATTATAATGGATTAGGGTTTAGATACCGATAAAGAAGTGATAAATTACTTACACATTGATCTCTTCCAATATCTCAATCTAATTTTTAACATCCTTTACCATTTCACAAATTTTTTTTTTTTTTTAAATACATCACCATTTACTATTTAAACTACAAATTAACAATATTTAAATGTTGTGACTAAAATAGTTCCCTTCTCTGTCCCTCTTCCAACCTCCATTCTTTGTGCTCTCTAAACAAGCGAGCATAGTCAATCCTCTTTACTCAGCTTTTCTTCTCTGTCCCTCTTCTTTGAGACCCCCTTCTCTGTCCCTCTTCCAGCCTCTATTCTCGATGCTCTCTCTCTACACACTAGTAGTGCGGGTAAATTATAATGATTACTAAATCTTTTGAAAAAAAAAAAAAAAAATTTTGGGATTAGGGTTTAGATTGAGACAAAAAAACGATAAACTATATTTTATTTACATTATAATGATTGCTCTTTAGATTGAGACAAGAAAGTGATAAATTATATTTTATTTATTATAATGATTACTCCTTTGGAAAAAAAAGGATTTTTTGGGATTAGGGTTTAGATACCGATAAAGAGTGATAAATTACTTACACATTGATCTCTTCCAATATCTCAATCTAATTTTTAACATACTTTACCATTTCACAAATTTTTTTTTTTTTAAATACATCACCATTTACTATTTAAACTACAAATTAACAATATTTAAATGTTGTGACTAAAATAGTTCACTCAATGTTTATGACCAATATCAATTCACATTATTAAGCTATTATTCTTTGAGGCATGACAAACATGGTATAGTTATGCTATTTATACATATGCATTCCAATACTAAATAAGAATGTATACAAAGAAACTATTTATCTTTTGTGAATGGAGGTCACAATCATTCTCAAATATTAGATGTCAAATTGGATGGCTTGAGGTTAGTCATGAAGGAATTTTTTTTTTTGGAAATTTTGTATTTATTTAATGACACGGGTACAACCACCCATTTTGAAATTTAAAGGACAAGAATGATTGTGTAAATTTAAAAGACAAGAATGATTGTATGTACAAAAGACAAATAGTTTCTTTGTAGACAATTCCATATTAAATCGCTATGTCGAGCAATGTAAGAGAAAATTTAAGGTACAAGGTAGACAATTCCATATTAAACCGTGTCAAGTAAGAGCAATGTATTTCCTAAGTTGCATCTAAATACTATCCCAACAGTAACAATCCATTTTCATGTAATGTATTACTTAGTAATCTATTACGCCAATAATATATTTCACAGACAATATATTTCAAGGTATCCAAACGACTCCTAAGTCACAGGTAAGAGGTGGATACATCTAGCAAGAATAAAAACATAGTCTTAAGGTGAATTTAGAGTACATAAACTTTAAATGAAGCAGTTTGCCCCATAAATAATGTTCGGGATTGCTAATTTGACGATTGCTTTCTATTATCTTAACTTAAAATTTTTTTCTTTAGCAAAATATAATGCATAGAAATTCTAATAAAATATAGTTTAAATTTATAAGTATATCGGACATATAAACTTACCAAACCTCTAGCATGCCTTTGGTTTAGAATCACATGCATACGACAAGACTTTGAAATAACATATTTCTTGATAAGTTTTTATTTTCCTCTCTATAAAAGCCTTTCAAGCATTCTAGCTAATTTTTTTGGTTAAGTTAAAAATCCAGTTCTTTATTGAACTAAAAAAATTAAAAACATGTTAGGTATGTTGAAGGAGAATAGAAGCATACGAAAAGTGGGGTCCTTTTAGAACCACACGTCGATCAAATATAACCCCATGTCGGAAGGGTAAGCTTCCGTGAAGTGTTCTTATAGTCCCTAGGTTTTAAATAAATGTAAAAGTATTCGATGAGACTATTTACTTTTGGTGCAAGGTTGTGATAATTACTCTTGCCCATTGGATGTGAAATTGTGTGGTAGAATTTATTTCATTGACCAATCTCAAAGTTCAAAAGAAATTTTCTCGAACCTGACACACCTAAGCTATCAAATTTCACATTCGATGGTTGTCCTTGTACTAAAAGTCTCTATACAATCCCTAAATAAATTTCCAAGACTCTCACTCATATTTTAATGGTAGTTTGGAAATAAATTTCAGCTTTACTAAGAGAACTCTCTTAGTAAATAATATCTCCGAGCAAATTCTCTATAAGTGAGATCCTCCTAAAGAATCTCTGTCTAAATAGGAGGATCAAGGTTTACTGTTGTTGATATAGAAACTTAATATAGAACATGCAATATTAAAATTTTGGGAAAAAAATAAAAAAAATTGAGGGGGATTGTCAGGTTAATCTCTACGTAGTTTAGTAACTGAATTTTAATAAGATTTCTGTAGAGAGCCAATATTGACCTAAAATTGATAGGAGATCCTCCAAGTTTTTAACAATTAAATTAAAGTTTTTAAAGTCAAGATTTGAATTTTTTTTTTTTTTTAAAAAAGTAAATTGTATGACTCCGTATTATCACTCTCAAGTTAAGAAAAACAGAGTTTAAATGTTTGTTGAGGATTTTTTTCTAGTGTTTTATGCTAGAGCCGAATTATATAATAGAAAAAGTTTACAAAGAGACAATTTACTTTTGAAACAAGGAAATCACAGTCACTCTTGTCCATTAGATTTTAAATAAGGTGATTGTATGAGTGTCATTGACTAGACTCAAAGTTCAAAAAGAATTGTTTCAAACTTCATGATATAATCTCAAACGAGACCTTTGATGTAAAAGTAGTTGTTGCATCCTTGTAACTAAATAAATGATCTATTAGTATACAATTCCTAATAGAATACATGCTATTAAGGTCCACGCCATGCTTTGAAATAAAAGGATCGGTGACCCGGATTGTCCAACCCAATAACAGGTCGGATTGGCGGGTTGGTGATCCGGATCGAAGAATCAACCGGATCGACAATATTCGGCAATAAAAATTTCAAAAGTAACTATTTTTTTAAAAAAATCTATTTTTTTAGGTATTGAATAAATAATGGTATTAAATAATAGTTTTTTTATTATTTTATCGAAAATACATAAGTACGAGAACATGTTTCGTATTTGAGTATTTGTTATCCATTATATTCATTTTACTGTCAAATGAATTTTAAAATGCAACTCATTGCAATAGAATGGATCTCTCTTACTCAAATTTATAATGGCAAAAAAAAAAGTTTCTAAGCGTTTTGGATCTTTTGATTAAATAGAGAGAAAAAAAGGGTATGACATTAAAAAATAAATAAATCTAATGTGTATTAATTAGTACAGACAAAATATAGATTTTAAAAACATAAAATTGCAATCATGTTTTAAGAAAATTAGAAAAATAATAAATAAATTCATACTTGTAATATGGAATCATTTGTAAAGCAATTTGAAAATAGATTCTAAAATGGTATGAGTTACTGTTATTTTTTTCTTTTGGGCTTCGATAGTCCAATTTTTTTTTAGTTTAGATCCTAAAGATCAGAAAAAGGAAAATTTTGGATGTTGAAGTTTTGAGTTCATTTTTATTATTATTTATTTCGTATCCTAAAAATAAAAAATAGGGCAATTTTGAAAAAAAAAATTCCGGGCTCCTAAGAACCTATCCAAAATTTTAAATGCAATAAGTGAAAACCTTAGGTAAAATTGCAATAAAAAGACAGATATTCTTTGGTCCATTTTTATAGATGGAGAAGGCGAAAGAGAGATAATAAATCTTATGGGAGACGTATTTGGAGATTAGGGAGAATTGGATATTACCCAAAAACTAATTTGAATAAGGAAACGTCCTATCTTTCTATGAACTTTATATGATCAAGTAATAGACTTGCTATTAGTCCCATGAACTAAATCTAATTTGAAATTGCTGTGTATGTAAACGTTATTCAGATAAGTATTTTTTATTAGTTTTTGGATTCAATGGGACTCCGTTTTAGATAGAAAAATCCACATCTTAGTTTTTTTTATTAGTTTTTGGATTCGATGGGACTTCGTTTTAGCTAGAGAAATCCACATCTTTTAAAAATTGGATTAGCACTACTATCTCTAATATTTTAAATTCAATTCAAGTCATTATTTTATCTCCTTATTTTCTTGGAGACCAAGTCCTGCCGTGTTTTAAATTGTGTTGCTACTGCATATTCTTGTGCCGTAAGTAAATCAAATACTATATATATATGAGCAAATTGTTTCAACTTTCT
This sequence comes from Amborella trichopoda, assembly GCF_054954075.1. NCBI lineage: Eukaryota > Viridiplantae > Streptophyta > Magnoliopsida > Amborellales > Amborellaceae > Amborella > Amborella trichopoda. The sequence goes on from NC_142346.1 coordinate 7,329,908, forward strand.
AACAAATTGATCTTCATCAAGTTTTCAAGTTTTTCTCCGTCTTTGCATTCTGGTTCCTTCTTTAACAGTCGTTTTCTATTTTTTATATCATAAGTATAGTTTTTTTTGTGGTTCTTTCTATCTTATTTCTCCGTCTCTGTCAATCTTTTCATTGTGTTGCCTCGACCTCTCCTTTTTTGTGTTTCTTTCTACCTTAATTCTCCTTCTCTGTTAATCTTTACATTGTGTTGCCTCGACCTCTCCTTTTTTGTGTTTCTTTCTACCTTAATTCTCCTTCTCTGTTAATCTTTTTATTGTGTTAGTCTCGACCTCTCCTTTTCTGTTCATCATTGTGGTGCATTTTCATTGTGTTGCCTCGACCTCTCCTTTTCTGTTCGATCTTTTCATCTGTGTTGTGTGGCCTTGAGCTCTCTTTCTCTGTTTATCTTTTCTCTGTTCATCTTTTCATTGTGATCTTTTCTCTAATCACCTTTTCATTGTGATATATAATCATGTTTACTTATAATGATTCATTTTACCTCTCCGAAGAATTGATATTTGAGATATTATCAAAAGTCTCATTCAAGAAGTTTCTCACATTCAAACAGGTTTCGAAAGAATGGTGGACCATTATATCGAGCTCTTGCTTTGTGGAAGTAATTAATAAGAGGCTCCCGAAAGCCTCTGGTTTGATCATGAGTCATCTTGATTTAGAGAAATTCCGATTCGATACTCCTCCTTGGGATCCAGATTATTTCCTTCGCAAGAAGAGTTTCGTACCAAAATTCATTTCAGCTGATGGTCTCTGGGATTCACTTATAACTGAGGTGAATTTCTTGCCGGATAAAGCCCGTGTCCTAGCTTGTTCAGTAAGGGCTCTTCTTTTGCGAGAGCGTGAGAAAGAGGGGCCTGTTTTGGATATGCAATGCAGCTACTAGAGACTGGGCAGGCCTCCCAAGGCCACCACCCGAAACTTGTTCTCGCCAAACCATGAGAGCAGCATTCGCAGTGGATCCTTCGGACTCTTGCCACTATACGGCCGTCCGATTCTTTGTCTCCCTCACTAATGAATTTGGAGATATGTTTGAGGTATTCAATTCTCGTTTGGGCTCATGGGGGAAGCCCAAGGAAATACCTGGCCCGGTAAGCTTCAAGTTCTATGGTGGCCCTCTGTTCTTCAATCAAACCTTCCACTGGCTCTTCTCGCAGAGAGGACGCTTAGAAATACTTGCTATCGACCCTAAAAAGGAAGAAGCAATTTGTTTCGGCTCTCCAAGAAAAAGCATTCCAGGTACATATTTAGGTTTGATAGATTATCGAGGGTCTCTGGCTATAGCTGGGTATTGTGATTGTACTGTGTGTATCTGGGTTTTGGTGGATTACTCAGGAAAAGTGTGGGAGAATCATGAGATAAATTTGCGTTTTCTTTGGGGAACTCTTATAGTTCCAAGAGTGGAGGCCATGATCGAGGATGATGTGGTGCTTCTGTCGTCCAAGTTGTTGGACAAGAATGGGGAGTTCCAGATGAATGGGAAGTACCATTGGTATCATATAAGCAGCAAGAGACTGACACCAGCCGCTGAAGAATTCAAGTTTGACCGCAAAGAGCTCTGGCCTTTCAGGGTTACTTTGAATCCCTGCCCAATTATTCCTTAGCTTTCATCTCAGTTTGTTTCCTGAATTTTCGAGTTACAAGATCTTTTTTTTCTATTTATTTATTTTAATTGACACTAGCCACTTAAGAATTCAAGTTTGACCGGAAAGAGCTCTGGCCTTTGAGGGTTACTTTGAATCCCTGCCCAAGGATTCATGAGCTTTCATCTTTGTTTGTTTCCTTACTATACTTGAATTTCCGAGTTACAATCTATTTTTTTTCTTATTTGTTTATTTTAATTATTGCTTCAGTTCTGAGTCTTCTGACCAGTGTCTGAGGCATGATTTTGGTATGTGTATTAAGTTCCTGCATGAGTTATTTATGTGGTTAAAAGTATGGATTTTTATGTATTTGTTTGTTAAGTGTAAATAGATTTACTCGAGAAAGGCTGGATGTGATATTGTTGTGTATGCCCATGCAATTGGGTATTTTTTTTTTTTAGGCACTTTAAGATATCACAATAAATTAATATTTTCCCTGTACGATCTATATTATCACAATTACTTACTAATGACATCAGAATGATTAAAAAAGTTAAAATAGATTTATTAGAAATAATTCTCACTAAGGAATGGAAAGCATAGATAATTTTGGGGAAGGTGGAATTTGCATGTAAGATTCCCAAACAAACAAGGGGAGAATCAGGGATACTTTACTTATTATACAAGTTTATTGCATATTCATTCTAAAAGTAGCGTAAAAGCCCCATTTTGAATGTCTCTTCATTGGTATATATGGCGCCATCAACTCTGACCGCCATTAGATTTCTAGAGTTAAGGCCTCCTTTTTATTTATTTTGCCTCCTTTTTATTTATTTTATTTATTTATTTATTTATTTATTTATTTATTTATTTATTTTGTTTAAAAACTCAACCTTTTATTTCCTCATTGCATCTTTGTTAATGTTCCTCCCAAAAATATAAAATATAAAAATAAAAAAATAAATAAATAAATAAATGTTATAGATCATTTGCGATCTGGTATTTACAAAATCTAGTTGTGTCAAATCCTGGGTATACAAGTTGTACTATTTGTAAAACATGGTTTTAGGAGTGATGTCATTTGGATAGCTTTTGGATGAACGTAGTATATAACTCCCCTGCTTGGCTCATCTAATTGTAAAACCAAGTTCTGGCAGTTTGTTGTTATACCCCGGCCGTTCATTTTATAATTTGATGATTACATATATGTACTTTTTAATTAAAATAATTTATTAGAAATAAGCTACTTATAATATGAAACAAATTTGGCCGTTCGGAAATTGCTTTGAAGAATGTTTTATGGTCAAATTTTGATTTACGTCTCTCGCTGTCTCTATCTCTCTTCAAACATATTACTTATTTGGATAAAAATGTATGTGAAATATTTAATTATGAGTAACATGACCAATGAAAATATATTTCGCTAATAACTTTATTATTTATAATATATATTTATTTTATCAAAAATTAAATATTCACTTTTCTAATAATAGATATCTTAAATAGTAATAATCTTAACAGTAGTACATATTAATATTTGTTTATATGATAATACACTATTATTTTATTAGAATTAATAATATTCTAATATTAATAAATATTATGATAAATAATGATTTTATATGTTACTATTAAATTATAATAATATTTTATTAAAATATATTAATTGCATTATTATTATATTATAATATAATAATGTAGAATGTTGTTATATTATAATATAATATTATTAACAATTATGATGTTGATGATATTATAAATATCCGAAGTCATAATCATCATCAGAGCCTTTTTCTCAAACTATTTGGAATGAGCTACATGAATCTTGGTTCGCCATTGTACTCTATCAAGGGTCATACCTTCAATGAGGTTATAAGTCCCCATATATTTTCTAACTATTTCCAATTATGTCCTTGTGAGCCTAACCCTTCCCCTTTTTGAGCTTTCCACTTGAACTAACTCTCATCTCCTAACAGGTGCTGTATTAGCTCCGTGCTGCTCATGGCCAACCTACCTAAGTCTACTTTTTCTTATCTTATCGCCTATTGGTGCCACACCTTCTTCTAAATATATCCCTCTCGAATTCTATTTTTTTATTGTCTTGCCACATATCCATCTCAACATCAACATATCGGCTACACTCATCCTATAGGCATGTTTCTTCTTGAACGCTCAACATTCCACCCCATAAAGCAAAACGGATCTCACAGCTGTTCTATATAACTTACCCTTCAGTTTTATTGATATGTGCAATCCAATAAAACTCTAACTACAAATCTTCATTTCACCTACCCAGTGTTGGATGTGTTTTTAGTCATATACAAGACTAGGTTCACTCTAACAGACGCTCGATTAGATTGGAGGCTAATTATAAAAGACACCAAATAAATGGTGTGATTGACAATGGATGAAGATGCATGAGCCCAATAAGCTTAGATGCTCAAAGATAGGTCTTAGTTGATTGAATATGTTCTTATGACAAGTTTGTTCTAACCGACGCTTGATAGATTGGAGATGTCATTATAAAGCGAAGCCTTTTGACAAATGCTGGATAATTGTCTCAGACGGTAGATAAGATATGAGCATAGATCTTGATAAATACCGGATAAGATATGCCCTTAATATGATATGAGCATATGACATGAAATATGAAAGATATGATATGATCAGTATTCATAATAAGAAGGCCCCATTATGCCTTCAGTGTTCTGAATCGTTGGTCAAGCCCCTATATTCCTTGACTTATGACCAATAATAGCAGAAGGAATCAAACGATCTTAATACATGAAAGATTCTAGGATACATGTAAGAATCATACATGCCTCTTGGTCAAGATATTAAAAGTATTTGATGAGATATAAACCAAATGTCAGTCAAACATTTTCATTTTGACTAACGGTTGATTATAGAAGACAATAAGTTAATCTCAATGTGAGATAAATTCTATGATACATATACTCCTAAAGCCTTTATGTTCCTCTCCATGTGATAGGTAGAGGAATTTGATATGGAATGATATGTTTCCTAATCTATCATTGGTTACACATATGTATCGTGACTAATGATCGATGAAAAGAGACTATGAAGTCATTTCAATTTGAAACGAAACTCTGGGATACATATACTCCAATGGCTCATGTATGCCTCTTTAAATGATAATTAGAGGAGTTTTGATAAGATACAATATGTCCCTTTGAATCCATTGATGGACAAAGATACAGTACTGGACAGACGGGGGCATAAGGAAACATTGTCATGTGATACTGTGGTGAGGTATATCTTTGACGATATATATAATGCGGCCTTCTATGCCTCTGGGTCTAAAATTATAATAATTAGGCAATATTTGGAGTTGGCTCAACCCCAACATCCATATCCATTGTTGCTTAACACTGCAAAACTTTGTATTTTGGATTGAGTCAAGACATTCAAGAACTCATATTTGAGGCAATATATCCCCCCCTTGGCAGTTAAAGCCTTAAAAGCTTTGTACATCATCCGTTACAACAAGGATAACACCTGATCACCAAAATTGAGATTTTTTTCTCTATATTAGGATTTTTATCATGAGACCATGACCGTTGGATTCCTAACTCGATGCCCTGTTACCCTTAAAAGGTGCAGTATTGTGCTAATCCCCGTAGAGTGAGTAGTTGCATCCATAATATACTGGTCTTGCTGACGCAATTTTCAGCAGAAACATGTAATTTGCACGGACGAGATCTCTCTCATTTGTGGTCCATTTAAAGCGAGACTTAGACCATTGTGTTCATCTCTACGTACTCTTTCATCTCTCCAAATTTCTGATCGAAGGATTTGTCATCAGGAAGTGCTTGAAGGATTTGTCATTAGGAAGCCTAACTGATGCTCGACAAATAAATAACAGATTCCTTAAATTTCTCACGTATTGTCCTTGTTGGATCTGGGATCTGAGAATTTGAAATTCAATATCAAATAGATCAGCATTGACTAACTATGTGATTATTATCAGGAAATGTCTGTGTGTACATACAAATCTATTCAAATTGTGTGATTATCATTTTAAAGTTTAAAAGCTTGAAGATAAGTCAACATGAAGATGAAGATGACACCTTTATGGTTATTAATTGAAGATTTCATGATTATTCTATATAAACCTCTCTCTTTAATGAGAAGAGAGTTCGATTTTGGTCAATTCCATTGGATTGGTTCCAGTTTGTTTAATTCCATTAGATTGATAAGATTGAATCATTGTGTTTAGCGAGAGATAGAGAGTGACTATATAAACATTGCATCAGGAAACAGTCACATATATGACTGTCTTCTAAAACGTATTTGCTGATAGAGAGAAGTTTATCTTATTTTGCTTAGGCTCACTTGAAGCCTAATATCAAAAAAGGAGCAGACTGCACAAATAATACCCATGCGTTTAAGTCTAGATATATGAGTTAATGCCATAGTTTTCAAGTCGGGGACCATCAATAATTCAGGTCACCATAAAATCGAAAATAAATCGTTCTTATTTTAAAAATTCGGATGAAAAAATTGGTTTAAAAATACAGATCGGCAAAAATACTTCATGTAAAGATATCGCAAATATATCGGATTAGGTTCAACAAATTGGAGGCAAAAAAGCAGATAAGTTTAAAATATTAGAAATTTTGAAATACAGCTAGTTAGTACCAAAACAAATACATCATATAAATTATATATATATATATATATATAGGGAAAAGTTTATATAGAGCCAACGCCCTAAACAATCAAATAGAGCCCACCTAAAAATTTCACTAGAAGAAATTGTTATAATTGCCAAATATCCTTAAATTGATCATCTTGACATCATGATATATGTACATGAGAAAAAAAATGGATTTCAAGTTTTGAAAATAGTGCATCTTGTAGCACATTTTTGGACCGTTAATTTTCAAGATTGTCAAGCTGTCATAGATCTGCTCGATCTACACTTTTTTTGAAGCTTTAAATTTTATAATTAAATATGAAAATGTATTTTAAAGCTATCACAAAGATTTTGAGCATTGAAATCACTTTTCTCGATACTAGGCTCTATATATATATATATGGTTATGTTAGGGTGCTCACACTATAGAGTAATTTATCATTGTAGTAAAAAAATTTGGACACCTATATACCATTATTTTGTACATTGGGCATTTTTTTAGTAAGGGTATTTTTTATCATTTGGCGGGATGTGACATCATCCACATAAAGTATGAAGTCACCTACATGGAGACACTAGTGGCATTTAATGCTCAATTCGGGTGATATCATACCCCATATGGATTATGTCATATTCTTCCTAATGATCAAAATTACCCTTATAAAAAAAATTCTCCATGTACAAAACAAAGGTATATAAGTATTCAAAATTGTTGAGTACAAAACAAAGGTGTATAAGTGTTCAAAATTGTTGAGTACATTGATAAATTACTTCATAGTGTGCACACTATTATATATATACACCATATGAATTTTCTCCTTAAAATATATGAATTTTCATGATAAATACATCATATAAATATACTATATGAATACACCATGATAAATATTCCATATGATAACTACGGTTTGGTTAACTATGGTATGGTGAGTTGTTGACCCCTTACTTGAGCAAGAAGCATCTGAACATTCATAGCTCGCAAAGAGGAAGAAGAACAACATGCACAGAGGTAGAAGCAGCACACACACAAAGAGAAGCACCATGCACAGATGGAGCAGCACACACAAAGGAACTATGGGTTTGGGAAAATGAAGAAACTCGTTTGGCAATTGAGTGAGAGAGAGTGAAGCAGCAAGCACAAAGGAACTATGGTTTTGGCGATATGAAAAAAGTCATTTGAGGATTGTGAGAGAGATGCAGCATGCACAGAGGAAACAACAACATGCATAGGTTTGGGGTTATGAAAAAACCCCTAACCTGTTTTTTTGTTAAGCTTTTGTATTGATTTTGTAATTTGGAATCTTGGAAACTCTTTGAGCCCTAATTTGGATTAAAGTTTTGGTGGAATTTTTTCATGCCAAAATTTGGGGATTTTTTATTCCTTTATTCTAATTTGATTCTATTTTGTGATAATGGATAGTTTGTACCCTAATTTATGGTAATCTAGATGGTTTTAAGCCCCAATTTATGATAATCTGGATGGTTTTATACCATAAATAGTATTTCCATAATAATCACAAAAATCTGCATCGATATGATTTTCTTTATACAACAATTTCCTTTACACAGTGATTTGCCATAAACATTATTTCAGCAAAAACCCTAAGATAATAAACCATTTATACCTTCAATCTGCAAGTATGATAATATGTTGTCTATTTTAGGTTTTTTTTAAAAAAATATAGAAAGTAAGAAAAACAGGAAAAAAGTTTTTTATCTTTCAAAAACAAATTACATGCAAAAAAAGGATAGAATATGTGCTTTTTGGTCCAATTTAATTCGTTTTTCTTAAAAGCGCATTTTAAACATTTCATAAAGGGTTTTGTTTTAAATTTTTTTCCATAAAAGTTCCGTTTTTTTTAAAAAAAAGTGTGTTTTGATCACCGATTTGCTAACTATGGTTATTGCACTATGGGTACTGTGTCTCATTTAGTGCATTTGTATATTTTCTTTCTTAGAATCGAATGTATAGTTTTCAAGGCCCGAAGCAAGGGTATTCAATCTAGATTTAGGCAGATGTAAATTGTAACAGATGATTAAACATATGAAACTAGTCCGTACTCAGTATATATATATATATATATATATATATATATATATATATATATATATATATATATATATATATATATATATATATATATATATATATATATATATTAGACATTTTAATCAATTTAAGGGCCACATTTTTGGGAGCGTCCACTCAACTCTAAATTTATATGCGACATCGTCCTCAATGTCTCCATTTTCTTGAATTATTGACTAAGATATTGAAAGTATACTCTTTTTAGTATTTCTTGGTTGTTGATCTTAACTACATATATATGGGAAAAGTTTATATAAGGTTGACACCTTAAAATGTAGAACTACTGATGCACCTCAAAAATCTACCAAAAAAAGTTGTTTTAATATTGAAAAATCCTTTAATTGATCATCTTGACATCGAGATGTATGACTATAAAAGAAACAAAAATTATGAGTCTTAGAAAAGTGCATCTTATAACACATTATCTAGACCGTCCATTTTAAAGATTTTCATATGTTTATGGATCTACTTGATGTTAATCATTTTTTGAGTTAAAAATTTTATAATTAGATATAAAAATATATTTTGAGATAATATTAATAATATTTTAATCAAAATTATATGTTATAATAAAATTTGAAAGTGCACCTTAAATGGATTGTTTAAGGTTGCAACCTTATGGAAACCACACCATATATATATATATATATATATATAAAAAAGTCTTCCCAACACCTATAGACAAAAATGAAGAGTAATTTTTTCTGCCCTCATCATGGAAAAGTTTTCCCAACGCCTATAGGCGAAAATGAATAGTGATTTCGTCTACCCTAATCACCGTCCAAAGTTCATCGTACGGTCACAATTATCAAGTAATATTTTATTTTTCATCTTTTTTTTACAAATCAGAATGATTTGAAATTTTAAAAGTGTGTACATTCTAGTGAGGCTCACCTAATAAAAACATAAAAATAATAATTCACAAAAATAAATTGACCAAAATACCCCTGAAACATTTCAGGAGTATTTTGGTCAATTAGTTTCATATAAAATATTTTTTTGATATTTTTTGTAGATTTGCCTATTTTTTATGAACACACATTACAAATTTTAGGTCATTTCGATTTGTATAAAAATAATGAAAAATAAAAGACTACGAGACAATCGTGACTGTGCGATGAGCTTTGGACGGTCATGAGGATAGGCAAAATCACTGTTCACTTTTGTTTATAAGTGTTTGGTAGTATCTTCCACTCTTTCTCTCTCTCACACACTATGCAACACTTATAGGCAAAAATTAACAGTGATTTTGCCTATGCTCATCACTGTCCAAAAATCATTGCACGGTCACAGTTATCCAGTAGTGTTTTAATTTTTTTTTTTTTTTACAAATTAGAATGATCTGAAATTTGAAGCATGTGTTCATCAAAAATAGGAAACTCTAATAAAAATATAAAAGCATAATTTGTAAAATATAATTTGATCAAAATATCCCAAAAACTTTATCGAGGGTATTTTGGTCAATTTATATTTTACAAAATATTTTTTTCATATTTTTATTAGGTGCGCCACATCAAGATCTACACATGCTCCAAATTTTAGATCATTTTGATTTATAAAAAAATAAAAATTGAAACACTACCGGACAATCGTGACTGTGCCATGAACATTGAACGGTGATAAGCATAGGCGAAATCACGGTTTATTTTCGCCTATAGGCATTGGAAATACTTTTCTTATATATATATATACATGATGTATACATATATATACAGTTTATTAGATTCAAATTGTTTTCAATATTGGTTTTAGAAGGTTCAGGAGTTTCTGCTATGGATTTATTATGAATATCTACTAGTTGATTGAATTCTAATTCATTTGTGTCAGATACGTCTCCTGATACTTCGTTGTGAAGTTCTAATATTTTAATTCTATTTTTTAATTGTTGTACTTCTTCTTTGACCTCATTTACTTCCCTTTTTAAATCAGGTATTGTAGGTTCTTTATTAATTATATCCTTTTTAGTTATTCTTTTTATAATTTCTGAAAAACTATATTCATCTGCTGGTTTTATTAATGGTGGTGATTTATTTTTTAATTTGGCTAATTTTAAATATTGAGTTATTACTTCCCGTTTTTCATTAGAGTCTGTAATTTTCTCTATTAGATCTAATATGAAGTTTTCTTCATTAGTGAGAGTATTGCAAGAACATTCTTCCATCTTTTCATTATCTGATTGATTTTCATAACTACTCCATACTAGATTTTCACCTTCTATGTAGCCTATTAATGAATTATCACTTTCATTTGTGTCTTCAGTAGAACTACTATTTGAATCATAGATTTGTATTAAATCATAGATTTTGTTTCTAATAGTTTCATCTAGTATTATAGTATCTATTTTTTTTTTTATTTTGCAATTGCTTTTATAATGTCCAACTCTTCCACACTTATAACATATAGGTAATTTCTTTTTTCCTTTTTTAGTTTTAGGGGAAACTTTTTTGATAAATTTCTCGCACTTGTTTTTCTTAGGTATTTCTTATTTTTCCTCTCTGTTTTATATTTTTTCTTTTTATGTGTTTTATTAAGAGATGTATCTATACTATAACCAAATTGTTCAAAAAAATCACCTAATTCTTTTTTACCAGTCATTCTTTGTTTATCTAATTGTCTTTTTAGTTTTAAGTCAGTGCATAAGGCTAGTCCTTCTGCACATATTTCTGCAGATAATTCTCTTAAGGTATATGATGAATATGGTATAATTCCTCCATTTTTATTTTGAAGTTTATTTTTAACTTTTTTCGTAAAAAGAAAGGTAAACCAGCTATAAATTTTTCTTTCCAATGATCTAATTGACTATTTTCTCTAGCTAATAATATTGAAAAGAACACATCTTTATACCATTGATAATGAGATAAAGTAGGACATCTTAAATTGGAAAGTAAATCTTCAGATCTAGCTTCTAATAAAGTTATACTTCCTACAAAATGAAGAGTAATAGTATATATGAGAGTATTGACCGCATCACTTTCACTATATAAGATATCTTGATTTTGTTCATTTTTAACTGTCCATTGTCTAGTGTTAGATAGGATATTATTTTTAGTGACATCGGGTAAGTGGAAATCCCACCATCCTCGAAGCCAACCAGTGAATCCACAAACAATTGCTTTGGCTACTTCTTGGTCGTGATTTCCTGTCATTTTGCATGCTGATGCATACATGGTCATATGTTTCATAGTATCTAATATTTGATGTTCAGACAAACCATCTATGTTCCAGTTTACTATTGTCCTTCTATAATAGGAAGTGGTATGTGATATTACGCCTTCTTCAAATTGGATAGCTATTTGGGTTGGTCTGGTATGATACGTTCTTGCATGGGCTACAGGTCTCCATTTAGTTCCATAAGATATCTTATTTGTATTTTGTGTATCTTGATTATTTTCTGTAAAAGTTATTTCCATATTGTCCATATTATCTTCTATTAATGGCTCTTCTTGAAGGGTTAAAGCTTATAGAATTCCTTTACCCTTTCTCTCTTTTTCTTTCTCTGTAATATCTAGATGGGATAATTTAAAGATTAATTCATTTATAAGATCTTTATTACCTTCCTTAAGATTAAATCTTTCTTTATTTATTTCAGGAGGGGGTTTAAATAATATTGCTTTTTTTCTGTACTTCTAATATTTCGTGAGGAGCTCTTAGCATATTTTCAATTCTAACTGATTGTCTTCTTAATGATTGCGTATATAAATTTGTATAGTAATTATGTTCTATAATGTGTGGTAATGATTCTATTCTTTGGGTATATTCATTAGTCATTTTATAAGGAGTTGCTCTTGTTTCTGAGACTATTTTAGTGTCAGATTCTTTTTCTATTTTGGTGGTTCCTTTTATAATAATACTTTTTTCTGGAGGATGTATTGAAGCCATATTGCCTTCTCCTACTAAATATATGTATGATATTATTTTTCTAAAGCATATATTTCAAAATTAGGGATTTGAACTCCTTTTTCAGTAAGAATATTTTTAAGCCATACAAAAATCCTATATTTTGCTTTTCCTTTCTTAAATATCTATTGTATTTAATATGGAACAGTTCTATTAATCTTTTTTGAAATGTTTTTAAATACCATTCTCTAATTTGTGAATTTTCATCTGATAAGTAATCATTACGTAAATAGTATAAGTCTACTTTCTTATTTTCTTGTAGAGTTAAAATTTGAAAATCTATTTCTGTATCAAAAAAATCTGGGTTACTACTAGCAGGTTTATATTGGGGTTTATAATTAGGAATTTGTATGTTGCTCCTAGTTCTTGTTAAACCTTGAATTGTTGGTTCATAAATTACAGAGGTAGAAGGTCTAGCTGATTCTACATGTTACTTATTTGATTTTAACCCTGAATCATCTTTACTTTTCCTACTATCTCTAAATTGAATCTCTATATGTCCATCTAAATGTTCAATTATTTGATTAAGATTATTATTAATAGTCTATATTGTTGGTTTTCATTATAAACTGACCATCGTTTCTGATAATACAATCTGGGACCAGTCTAATGATTTAGGTACTATAGTATTAGATTTTTCAATATTTGTTTGAAAAAATAATATTTTACCTTTAGTATATCTTTGTAATACAGTAGGACATAAGGTATTCATAACTTTATAGCAAATTCGATAAACTATTGCTATATTTTGAGATCCTGGGTTCATATCGAATCCTTGGGTTTTAAGATTAAGTGTTAATACTCTGAGAATATTAGGGTCATTAAGTGATACAGAATAATTTGAGAAACAATTAAAATATTCTGGACCACTATACAAACTGGATTCTACTATTCCTAGTAATGAATCATCAAACTTATTATGTCTTGTATCTTTTAAACATACTACAATTGAATTATTCAGTCCTAATCTAGTTAGAGGTTTTATGGCTACTTGTATTAAACATATATGCAAATATTTATAATTTTTATCTTTATGAGATTGTATAATTTTATGATATAATAATTGGAAGTCTTCTTGATTATTTATAACGGATAGAGTTTCTTCTACAGTTTTGATCACATATCCTACTTTTAATTCAAATGATCCTTTATCGTATATATCTGTTATTGGAATTCTAGGTATATTCCCATTCTGAATTTGTTTTTCTATATTAACTATGATTATTTCTTCTTTATTTTTTATCCTTAAAGTGCTACTTGACTGGGGTAATGCCTTATTAGATAAATTTCTAATGAAATTTTCTATTATTAGGTTGTGGATGAATGCCTTTAGTCAATCTCTTACGTCTTTCTAGACCTCAGCGGCTCTCCCGGCCTTAACGGTCACTTTGACTAGGCGACAACAGCCTCAACTCTCGGACCGACTTTCTTTAATGGATAAATTTAATTAGATTTCTACCTCTTTCAACTATACCTTGTGAAGTAACAGTTCTTTGAATAAAATTTAAAGAAGTGTATTCATACTTTTCTTGGCTCTGATACCAACTCTACCAAGATCTATATTTTTATAATATCATTCTAACATATCCTAGGTAAATTAACAAAACTAATATTACAAGAATAGAGAAAGGAGCTATATCTAACACAATCCAGGCAGTGTAAGTAGATTGAAGAAACTTGATGCTAAAAACAACTTTCAATTGCATATTCAAATAATTACAGAGTACATATTACAGATTACAATACATCTGACTAACTTACTGTTACAGATTACTCAAACATACAAATTGCAATACACTTGACTAACTTACTGTTACAGATTAGTCAAACATACAGTTTACAATACACTTGACTAACTTAAAAGAGAAAAAGATAGAAAAGGAGAAGATTCTTACAACGTACAAATACAGTAACTGCATAAAGTTTTCCACTCAGACGGACAATAGCTAGGCAAACTGTCTTTATAAGAATCACACATTCACTCTTTACAGAAATAGAGAAAGGGAGGAAGAAGAAAGATGAACTCTACACTTCTGGGCTTCTGGTTTCACGCCTGCCTCCTTCATTCAGTGCCTCGTTCTTATATGGGGGCGGATTTCAAATGCTTCTTCTAATCAGCTTATTTGCTTTTTCATATCTCTTTTAATCTTGACAGGTGAATGGTTGATCTAGAGGTTAGGTGGACTGGAATCTTCCAAATGGTAGATGATTAGGGATTTAGAATCTTTCCTGTAGTAGGTATTGGGTGGCAGTTTTTGTCTTTATTGGATATTGGAGGAGGAATATGTCCGCAGCTTTGTCTTTTCTGTCGGCAAGGAATCTTTTTACTGTTGCTATCTATTCAGTGACTATTGCTGATAATGAGATGCTGGTAAAGGACGGGCCGATTCGAGCCTAATATAAGGGTCTGTTTTTTGGAACAACCGTGGGCAGATTGGTCTTCTTCTGGTTCGATCATGAGATTTCCTTCTTCTTCTGTTGCTTGATTATCTACCAATTCTGCTTTTTCTTCGAATATTTTCAATAATTGTTTCTCCAGCTCGTCTTTTGTGGCTTTTGGATTTTTCTTTCTCATCGTTCGTATATATTCAGAAAGTTTATTTGGGTCCTCATAAGAATATGATCCTAAATTAGTGGGTATTGGCTTCATTTTTATATGGGTAGGTTCTAGGTTATGATATACAAAGCTATCCCACCATTTGATTGCAACTTGTTTTCCAATGCATGCAATATATTCATAATTATTGTAAATATTCTCAGATATTGTAAATTTCCACTTTAATATCCAAGGAATTTTATAAAGAGCCATAAAATATAGATGGTAATCTATATTAAGGACTTTACCATTAACATAAAAAGAAAGAGGAGTTCCAAGATTAGTAATAAGTTATAAACCATTAAATAAAACACTCTAATGGATAAGGTATCCTATATCAAATAAAAAGGATCTATTAGATAGACTAATAAACGCTTGTATCTTTTCAAAATTTGATCTAAAATCAGGATATTCGCATATTCAAATAAAAGAAAGAAGATAGATATAAAACTGCATTTAATGTACCTTTTGGATAATTTGAGCGGAATCTTATGCCATTTGGACTAAAAAATACCCCATCAGAATTTCTGAAAATAATGAATGATGTATTTAATCCTTATTTAAAATTTATGATAGTTTATATAGATGATGTTTTAATTTTTTCAAAAAATATACCTCAACATATAAAACATATAAATGTTTTTATTAATGCTGTAAAACAAGCAGGATTAGTTGTCTTTGCAAAAAAGATAAGTTTATTTCAAACTAAAATAAGATTATTAGGACATAATATTTATCAAGGTACAATTATACCTATAGACAGGGCAATCCAATTTGCTGATAAACTTTCTGATATAATATTAGATAAAAAAGAATTATAAAGATTCTTAAGATATCTAAATTATATATCTGACTTTTATGAAAATCTCGCTATAGAAGCAAAACCATTATATGATAGACTAAAAAAAAACCCTTCTAAATGGACAGAAGAACATACCATAGCTGTCAAGAGGTTAAAACTTAAAGCAAAAGAGTTAACATGTTTAACTTTACCAGATCCACATGCATGTAAAATTATTGAATGTGATGCTTTTAAAATAAGCTTAGGAGGAATATTAAAAAAAAGAAAAGGAAATATTGAACAATTAGTTCATTTTACTTCTAAATCATGGAATCCCACTCAAAAGAAACTTGATGCTAAAAACAGCTTTCAATTGCATATTCAAATAATTACAGAGTACATATTACAGATTACAATACATCTGACGAACTTACTGTTACAGATTACTCAAACATACAGATTACAATATACCTGACTAACTTACTATTACAGATTACTCAAACATACAGATTACAATACACCTTACTAACTTAAAAAAGAGAAAAAAGATAAAAAAGGGGAAGATTCTTACAACTTACACATACAGTAACTGCAGAAAGCTTTCCACTCAGACGAACAATAGCTAGGCAAACTGTCTTTATTACAATCACACATTCACTCTTTACAGAAATAGAGAAAAGGAGGAAGAAGAAAGATGAACTCTAAACTTTTGGGCTTTTGATTTCACGCCTGCCTCCTTCATTCAATGCCTCGTTCTTATATAGGGGCGGATTTCAAATGCTTCTTCTAATTAGCTTATTTTCTTTTTCAGATCTCTTCTGATCTTTACAGGTGGATGGTTGATTTAAAGAACAGGTGGACTGGAACCTTCCACATGGAAAAAGATTAGGGATATGGAATCTTTCTGTAGCATGTAGTGGGTGGCAGCTTTTGTCTTTAGTGGAGAATGGAGGAAGAATCTGTCGGCAGCTTTGTCTTTTCTGTCGGCAGCTTTGTCGTTTCTGTCGGCAGCTTTGTTGTTTCTGTCGGCAGCTTTGTCGTTTATGTCGGCAAGGAATATTTTTACTGTTGCTATCTATTCAGTAACTATTGCTGATAATGACTTTAGATGCTTGTAAAGGATGGGCCGAGTCAGGCCTAATATAGGGTCTGCTTTTATGGAGCAACCATGGTCAGATTGATCTTCTTCTGGTCCGATCATGAGATTTCCTTCTTCTTCTGTTGCTTGATTATCTGCCAATTCTGCTTCTTCTTCGAATATTTTCAACAATTGTTTCTCCAGCTCGTCTTTTGTGGCTTTTGGATTTTTTTTTCTCATCATTCGTATATATTCAGAAAGTTTATTTGGGTCCTCATAAGAATATGATCCTAAATTAGTGGGTGTTGGCTTCAGTTTTATATGGGTAGGCTCTAGGTTATGATATACAAAGATATCCCACCATTTGATTGCAACTTGTTTTCCAATGCATGGAATATATTCATAATTATTGTAAATATTCTCAGATATTGCAAATTTCCACTTTAATATTCAAGGAATTTGATAAAGAGCCATAAAATATATATGTTCATCTATATTAGGGTCTTTACCATTATATTCAATGAATTTGGCTTGAGATAATTGTAATGATTTAGGTAATATCTGGGATCCTGATCCCCATATTGAAAACCAATTTCGGAACTAATTTGGAAAAGGTTCATTAACTGGCATTTTGAATTGTATGAACCAAGTATGGGAATTATAAGGATTTTGGAGGTATAAAACCTTATGCCATGCATCAACATATTCTGAATGTCTATAATATTTATTTGGGAAGTCTGGAGATTTCAATAGTTTTGACTTGGATGGGTTTGCATCCCATTCATTGAAAGATAATATTTTCCAAATCTGCAATTTTGAATATTGTACTATTTTTGTATTCTTTTGATAATAATGAGTAATTGAAGCTGAACTGGTTTCTAAGAGATTGGCCTCATACCATTCCCTGGTTTTAATCCCATTGGATGGATTAAGATTATTGAGCAAATACATGGCTGCAACTGTAATTGGGTTGTCCATCAGATGTTTGTCTTCTATTACAGAATCAACAATGAAAATAGTAGC
Organism: Amborella trichopoda; assembly: GCF_054954075.1. Lineage (NCBI taxonomy): Eukaryota > Viridiplantae > Streptophyta > Magnoliopsida > Amborellales > Amborellaceae > Amborella > Amborella trichopoda. The sequence goes on from NC_142346.1 coordinate 7,347,646, forward strand.
TTCATACTGAGACTTTCCAGTAAAAGATTTCTTATTTGGGATAGGTGATTGCAAAAACACTGGAGTTTGATGTAGGGAAGTTTGCTGACTGGGATATTCAGGGTAAAGATTTATTGGACTATTTGGGCTGCTGGGTGAATAAGGTGCAAGTCTTGCTATGGGTGATTCTGAAGTGGCTGGAACTATATCCATTGGTATTTTACCTTTACCTTTCTGGCTATATATATATATATATATATATATATATATATATATATACACTGCATTATTAAGCCAAAGTTAAGGGGTGGACATATGTCGCAAAAATAAAAAAGGACCCTAATTCTATAGAGGTTGTAAGAGACATTCCGATATTTAAGAGAAGAGAGAGCGAGAGTGCATCCACACACGAATTTTAGGGGAATAGAGAGAGTTGTTATATATCATTTTGATGTACTTGTATCTCTGAAATGCATAAGGAGAGAGCTAGTAACAACCTAGTCCTGCTGGTACCTAAGACACCGCCAGACCATGAGAACACTATAAAATTAGCCTAAATTTGGGTAACCTCTGAAAAAGTATTGGAATGGCTTCAAAAGGCATAAAAATGGTAGTTTGGGATGCCCGAAGGACACTCACAAAGTTTCATCGTATTCCAATAAGTTTTGATAAGATCAAGATGAAACTCGATTCTCAAATCCAGTTTCTATCATGCTGAAAGAGGACCTTATAACTATAACCCTAGTTTTGGGGCTTCAAAACAGTACCAAACTACTACCATCATATCTGGAACGTCAATAAACCCTCAGGGACGAATTTTGGGCTCAATCGAACCTTTCAATAACCATTCTAGGCCCAACTTATCATAAAAGGATGGGTTTTACACTATTGTGATGCATACTCGGTGAACCAGTTTCCATTTATGGAAACTGTATTTTCTCATTTAAGAATGATTTTCTAATGCTCATAACTTGCTTGTTTTGAGTCAGAATATGCTCAAATTTGGACACAAGCTAGGTCTCTACGACTCGATCTTTTTGACATATAGCACGTGTCATGACGTGATCCAGAACGAGAGAATTCTAAATAGAATATGAGCTCGAAAGCTTAAAACTCAAATTTTATACAATAAGACATCCCAAACTTCGTGAAGCCATAACTTGAGATCCCAGTGTCGGATCATCGCGAAATTAGGTCTGTTACAACCATATCGCGAAGGGGTACGATATGATATGTTTTTTTGTACAATTGGAGGCCAGATAAAGCAAATTTTGAGGTTGAATAATGCAAGATTTTTCAGTCGTCGAAATCTCATTTTTGGAAACTTCCCAAATTTGGAATATGCTCAAATGGAAACCAAATCGGATGAAATTTAGTGCAAAATGATCGTGACAATGTCCTCTTCAATTTGTGATAAAAATGAGGACTCAGAACACTGTGAATCACACTGGATTGGTGGTCGAAGCATATGGACTTGGCCAAATTTTTTGTCCTTCATGAAAAGTCTGTTTCAAGACAATCAAAGGGCATCAAAATGTTCGTGATAGATCAAGCATCGATTCTACGACGATTGATGACCCAAATTATCGTCATAAGCATCCATAAAAGCTCTTGAAGTCAAGCAATGGCAAGAGGCCTCTCATGGAGGGATGGTTTTGTCAGTTTCTCAAAAGTACTAAAGGGTATGTTGGTCATTTGGTCAAAAAACGGGATTTTAGTTTAATTCATTTAAACTAAAATACCCCTAGCCCAAACACGCTAGTCCATACACCCTAGTCCTCACACCCTACACGCTAGTCCATACCCTTACCCTACACCATAGTCCATATACCACACCCTAGACCCCTAGCTCATACACCACACCCTAGCCTACACCCTAGCTCAATCACCACACCCTAACCTAGCCCTTCTCTCTCTCATGTGCATTCAAGAGGGCTAATGGGGCTGCACCTAGGCTAGGACACACCCCAAGCCCACTCTCTCCACTCTCTCCCTTCCCTTTCTTTCATCTTTCTCTCTCAAGCCCTTCTTCCCTGCACGCAGAACTCAGGGCCGGCCCAACCAGCGGCCCCATCTCCTCTCCCTTCTCTCTTTGCTCATCTCTGCTCCCCTGTTGCATATGCACATCCAAGGCTGCACATACCAGTGGACCCGGCTCTACACGTCTGCCCTCTGCCTTTGCCTCTCTTCCCTCCACTCGTGCACGCAAGGTTCAAAGCCGCCACTACCAGCGGCCCCGTCCCTTCTCATTCTTCTCTCATCTATTCTCGTATGTTTGCGGCAATTAAAATGTAGGGCCGCCACAAGCAGCGGCCCCGTCTCTTCCTTCGTTGTCCTGCGCACCTCAAGGCCGCCATAGGTAGTGGCCCCGTCTCTTCTCTTCTCTTCTTCATCTTCATCCTCAAGCCTCGATCTGCAACTGCGTACGGACCCAACTCGTCCAAACCCATCTTCTTCCTTTCTACGACCCCCCAAACACGCAGCCGCGTGTAGAGGAGGCATTGCCTTCTCTCTCTATTATTCTCCTTTTTTCACTCGCTTAATGCGCATGTACACCCCCTAGAGCAGACGTCCTACTTCGTCCCTCTTGTCTTCTTTCCCCTTGTCTTTCGTCTACACTTGACATCAGGAGCCGTGCGTCAGAGCGGACTCCCTTTCTCTTGCTCTCTTGTACAACCACCCCCTCTCTTGCTCACACTTGAACTCGTGCCCACCCCTTTGCACTGACACAACTCTTCCTCATTCCTTCCTCATCTCTCACCCTCTCAAGTCTATCCTCTAGTCGCACATACCCCAAACCCTTAGTTTCCCAATTCCATCTGCGTGTTGATAGCCTCTTCTAATCATTGTGTGTTTAACTTAGTGCTCCTTAAAGTCATTTTAAGAGTTTTAACTCTCGTATTGCTTCTCTTACCTCCACTCCGTACAGTTGAGTTGAGTTAAGAGAGATATAGATGCTTTTGTCCTCGTTCACTCGGGAGTTAGTATCACATAGAGTTTTGACTCTTTCAACTGCTCCGATCACTAAGTCTCGTAACACTTGCGGGATAAGAGAGCTCCATCACCTTTCTTTCGTCGTCCTATGCTTGCCAGCCAGCCACTCAAATAACCTATCTGAGAGGAGTATTTCACTTGAACTTCCATTGCAAGTTTTGAGATATAGAAGCAAAATGATTTGTCCAGTTCGGAGAGGTTCTGCATCCAAACCGTGCTGCTGGACAGTCGGAGGGCTTCGTAATTATTCTAAGAGGGCAACTGCCCGAGCATATCCCCGAACCCCAAACGGCAAGGTAGACGTCTGAAATGCTTCTTTATCGATTAAAATCTCTCTCATTGTTAGTTCATACCCATACTAAAAGAGCACACACGCCCCACCAAGGAAGCGCATGGTCCCTTGCGGTTGTTCGAGATAGGGTCTTCTCTCTCCCCCCCCCCCGCGAGGAGGAGTTACGAAGGGAAGACCAGGCCCCGACCAAGAGTATATATATTTTAAGATAGAAATGGTTAGATTCATGGCAAGAGATTTTAAGGAAGGAGTAATATAAATTATGGTCTAAGAAAGTTATCTAGAAGATTTAGTTGGTTATGGAAAACATTGAAAGTGAGAGAGTACATCGGGGAGAGAGAGAAAGAAAATCAAGGAAATAGATAGACATAAGGGAGACAGAGGTACATGTTAGGGTGAGAGCATTTATTTATTTTAATATAAGAGAATAATATTTAAAAGAGAGAAAATGATGCTTACCATATTTAGGTAGGGGGAGAGAGAGAGGCACAAGACTATGAGAGATCAAGAGAGATGGAGAGAGTATGTGGGGTGGAATTGAGAGAGAAAGATAGAGGGAGAGAGAGAGAGAATCAAGGGGATAGATAGCTTTCCATCTTTAAATGGAGAGAAACTCAGGATTGTGAGAAGCAAGAAATATTTTGACTTAACGAGCTGTTAGTGTTTCCAAGCCAGGCCTTAGCCGCTCCGTCTTCAGCCACCACCATCGCCAAGCCAGTGCCTTTGCCGCCGCTTCCCTAGCTACCACCTTTTCCATGCTTTAGCACAACTAAGCTAGCGACCATTTGACCTCAATTCCTTCCGAGAGAAAACCCTAGTAGATATGCCCAGCCTCTGTCAACAGCAGCCACCCCATCCGCCTAGAGAGAGAGCCACCACCTGCAGCAGTTGCCATAGTCAGTTGTTGCTTTTGAGTCAATTCCTCTCTCTTGGGGGCCAGATCTTGACACTGATAGGTCAGATCTAGCCGCTCTATGAGCCACCATATCTGTGCTTCTCTTTGTTTTGAGCTCACTTACATATTCTTTCTCTCCTTCTCTCTCATTTTTGTTCTCTTCCCCTAACTCCCTGCCTCTTAACTTTCCTTTTTTTTGTTTTTTCATATTTTTTCTTCCTTATATTTGATCAATTTCTTTCGTTTATTTGAGAGTGTAGTTGTAGTTTGGCGCCCCCCTTTCCCTCATCTTCCTCTTTCCACCCCTCCCATTTGCCTCTCCTCTCTTATCCCTCCCCTACCACCTCTGTCATCTTTCATCGTTGATCTCTTCATGGCTGTCGTCATTCATGCATTTCCCTCCTCTCTTCTTCCCACAGTGGGTTAATGCCCAAGATAGGATCTCCCATCGATATCCTGTTTTCGATCTTTTTGGCCTTGAGATGTTGCCTCACGGTTCTTGTAGACCTCTATTTCTGACGGCCTAGGTTAACACTTACATGGGTCTTGACCTTTTGGCAGCCCAAGGTACCATATTGCGGTTTTCTCCTTGAATTTTCTATCAATACTCAGATGCAATTTTGGGGTTGTTTGAGTTTGACTCCTTCTTGTCTTTCTTTGTTTCTTCGTTTCCTTCTTGGATTTTCTTTGGCTTCCTCCCTTTATTCCGTCTATCTAGTTCTCTTCTAAACTTATCTTTTACCTTTTTTTTGTTCGCTTGTTGTATGTTGATGCTGCCCTACTCAACGTCGCCATCTTTGGGCGTCAGCTCAAAGGATGCTTGTGCACCATCCCAACATCGACCATGGGTTTCTTGCAAATGGGATGTGTGTGTTTGTATTTGTTTTGGAGAGGATTGGGGTAGTAGGGGCTTGAGATGTTTGTCTCTGAATTCTCTTACAGTGGTTTAGTTGGACTTTGATTGCTTGTATAGGTTATTTCGTTGAGGTTTAGGTTTTCTTCCCTAGAAATAGGGAGTTCTCCTCTATTTCTAACTCGACTTATTATTATGTAATGTTATATGGAGCTTTGCTCCTCTATAAAATAAAACTTACTCTCTGTTTAAAAAAAAAAAAAAATTACGGAGAGAAACTCAATGTGTCAATCCCTATCTTTAAAGAAGAGAGAAGTGGAAAGAAAATCCAGGAGATAGACTTCACGGGGAAAGAGATAGAAAATCAAAGAGATATTATTGAAGATTTGTTTAGGTGAACATCAAGGGATTCCTTCTAATTTTAGATAAAGATGACATCTTGCTTTATCTTATGTATATCATTAAAGGAAAACTCTTAAAAGCGCCTATAGGCAATTTTGAACAGTGTTTCGCCCGGCCATAGAAATGCTATTGTTATATGTCATTTTTGATGTACTTGTATTCCCGAGTCGCATAAGGAGAGAGGCAGTAACAACCTGATCCTTCCAGTACCCAAGGCACCGCCAGACCATGGGAACATAGTAAAATAAGCCTAAAAGTGGGCAACCTTAAAAAGAACACTAGAACAACTTCAAAGAGCATGAAAAGGGTATTTTGGGATGCCCGAAGGATGCTCACAAAGTTTTGTTATATTTCGATAAGTTTTAATATGATCAGGACGAAACTCAATTCTCAAACTCAACTCCTTTCATGTTAAAAAGAGACCTTATAACTATAGCCTTATTTTTAGGGTTTCAAAATAATACCAGACCATCGCCATTAGATTCGAAACGTTGACAAACCCCTAGGACCCAAATTTGGGCTCAATCTGACCTTTTAGGACCATTTTGAGCCCAAATTACCATAAAATTGTAGGTTTTACTTTATTGTGATGTGGCCTCGGCGAACCAGTTGTCATTTCTGAAAACTGTGTTTTCCCCCCTTGGGATGATTTTTCAAGTGCTCATAGCTCGATTGTTTGGAATCGGAACGAACCCAAATTCATACACGAGTTAGGTCTCGACGACCCGGTTGTTTTGAATTACGGCACGCGTCATAGCGTAGCCCAAGACGAGAGAATCTCTAGACAGAAGATGAGCTCAAAAGCATGAAAATCCAAATTTTGAAAGAAGACATCCTGTACTTTGTGAAGTCATAACTTGAGATTCGAGAATCGGATCGTTGCAAATACAGGTCCATTGTGACAGCATCGCGAAGGGGTATAGTTTGGTATAATGTTTGCATTCAATTGAAGGCCGGATAGTGCAAATTTTAAGGTTGAAATTGGCAAGATTTCCCGGTCGTCAAAATCAAACTTTTCGAAGACTTCCTGAATTTAGAAATTGTTCAAACAGAAACCAAATCGGACAAAGCTTGATGTGAAACAGTTGTGACGATGTCCTCTCCAATTCAAGATAAAAAAGAGGACTTGGAACATTATAGATCGCACTGCATTGGCAATCAAAGTTTATGGACTTGGCCGGATTTTTACCCTTTGGGAAAAGTCTGTTTCAAGACGATCAAAGGACATTAAAATGTTCAGAACATATCAAGCATCGATTATACGCTATTGATGGCTCGAGTCACTGCCACAAGGGTCCGAAAAAGCTCCCGAAGTCTAGCAATAGAGAGAGGCCCCTCAAGGAGGGATGGTTTTGCATTTGCTCAAAAGATCAAAAGGGTATTTTGGTCATTATGCCAAAAAAAGAGATTTTATTTTAATTCATATCATAGGTAATTTTTAGCAATTTGGCTTAGTTTTGAGCATTCCACCCATGTTTGGGGGTTGCTCTATATAAATAAGCTTAGGTCAATTGTAGAAGAGTTGGATCATTCGTTAATGAAATTGAGGCATTAGCTTGTATCTACATGGCTTTGCTTCTAACTCTTGGATCCAGTGGTGAGGAGAGAGAAAACTTTTAGAGAGAGAAACTACCCCTAGTGCATACACCTTAGCCTACCCCATGACCCATGCGCACCAACCTTGACTCGTGGCTAACCACTCTCTCTGTCTTGTGTGCAAACAAAGAGGCTAAGGCGGTGTGCCCAGGCTAGGTCAAACTCGAGCTTACTCTCTCTCCTCTCTTTCTCCTCTTTTCTCTTTCCTCTTTCTTTCTCTCTTTACGTCGTCTTTCTTGCACAGTAACTCAGAGCCGTAACAAACCTGAGGCCACGTCTCTCTCTGCACTCTTCTCCTCTTTCTCACGCAGTAACTTAGAGCCTCAGCAAACCTTCGGCCCTGTCTATCTCTGTGCCCTTCTCTCCTTTGCCACATGTTAAGTCTCGGGGCCGCAGCACCGGCGGCCCCGTCTCTTGCTGCGTTCTTCTCTTCCTCTGCGGCCCCATCATTTCTCCTTTTTCTCCTCTCCTTTACTTTGAGCGTGATCACAGCAAACCTACAGCCCCATTCTTTCTCTCCTATACTACGCCCTGTTTCACACGAAGCCGCGGCAACGCGAAGCCTAAACTTCTTATAACCCCATTCTTCCGTTCATTTTTCCTCGTTCCTTTTTGTATATCGATAGTATCTCGTTATCTGTCATATGCTCGACTCAATACCTCTTGGAGTTTCTCAAGAGTTCTAACATTCAGATCACCACTCTAACTTGCTCTTCGTACAATTGAGTTGATTCGCGAGAAATATACACGCTCTCGCACTCACTCACTAGGATGGAGTCATCCTGAGTTGGTAGTCGAGAGAGTTTTGATTCTTTATTCACTCTGATTGCCAAGTTTCATAACGTTTGTGCAGATAAAAGGATTTATGTCATCACTTTTCCTTTATCCTTTCTTTGCCAGCCAATTCCTACTCGAGGGAACCATTATAGAGGAATGCCTTCGAATTCACATTGCAAGTTTTTTGAACAAAAGAACGAGACCACGTGTTGAAGTTTGGGGAGAGTTCATGTCCAAACTGCACTGGCAGACAGCCGAAGGGCTTCATAACTGTTCTAAGAGGGTGACTGCCTGAACCCCAAGCGACGAGGTAGGCTCTCAAATGCATCCTTGTCGAAAAATCTCTCTCGTTATTGGTTCCTATCTACATCAAGGAGACTACACATTCACGCTTAAAATTCGTACCATGTGTGGACCCTCTATGGTTGTTTGAGAGAGGGTTAACTCTCACCAAGAAAACCAGGCCTCGACCAGCTATGTCTATGGCGGGTTCTTGAAGGGAGCCACAATGGACGATGCATGGTCTGTGGCGGTTTCTGTGTGTTTTTTTACCACAACGGACCTACTATGTCCGTTGCCATCTTTTAATCCACGCTGTCCAAAAATATCGGATGGCGCAGAGCCTATGGGTGAAAACATTAAATATAGTGAATTACTATGGGTGAAAACATTAAATATGTAGTGGCTTCCATCATTAAATATAGTGAATTACTAAAAGAATACAAGTGTAGAGAGAGAAGATTACCCATGCAAAGAGTAAATTTTAAGGAAATTTTTTCTAAAATTTTCAATTATGTTTCCAAAGAAATAAAATATTGTTTTTTTGATAATATACGAAACTTAAAGGGAAAGTAGCTTTGCCTTTCATTATGTGTGTTCACTGTACATTATTTTGGTTCACAATCTTATTGTGAGAACATTTTCTTTAGAGTTTCCGATATGACAACTCATAATTGCTAATAAATTTCATGTTCCAAAAATTTTATTTATTATGTATTTTTTATTTGATACTCAATGGTGTTATCACATGTAAAAATCTTATAAGCTAATATAATTTTGAAGAAACTGTATAAATACTAATGTTTCATCAACAACAAGTATGATTTGGTAACTCTTTTTTTTTGTTATAGTTATTTATACAGTTTGGTGACTCTCATTTGGTAACTCTTTTCAGATTGTCCTCTTATTTTTATCTACCCATTTTTATCTACTTATGTTTCTTGAAGACCAAGTCCTATTCTGTTTTGAATTTCATTGCTACATAATTTTCTTGAAGACCAAGTCCTATTGTGTTTTGAATTTCGTTGCTACATATGTTTCTTGTGTCCTAAGTCATAATCAACTACTATATATTTGATGTGTTTTTTCTCTCTTTCAATCAAAATTATACTGTTTTCATTCTCTTGGTCCTCTACACTTCTTTCCTAGTTCTATGTTTATGTGATTTCCCATTGTCCTTTTATTCTTCCTTTACAGTCATTTTCTATCATCACAAGCATGGTTTATTGTGTTTCTTTCTCCTTCACTGGTCATCTTTTGATTATGCTTTCTTGGAGCCATCATCTTGTTGCAATGACCATGGGTACTAGTAATAACTCCTTTTACATCTCAGAAGACTTGGTATTTGAGATGTTATTGAAAGTCGCATTGAACAAGTTTCTCAAAACCATGGGTACTTATGATATCTCCTTTTACATCTTAGAAGACATGGTATTTGACATATTATTGAAAGAGACATTGGACAAATTTCTCAAATTCAGTTGGGGTTTACGGTGGTGGTTGGAAATTTTATCAAGCTCTTGCTTGCTTGATGTACTTCTCGATTTACTTGATGAGATTCTCTCGGATGCCTCTGGTTTGATAATATATAGTCTTTATTTGGATAAATTCAAATTCAATACTGGTTCTTGGGGTTCAGATTATTTCCTCAGTAAAGAGAGGTTCGAATTATAGTCACCATTAGTGGGTGCGGAAATGGGAACTTGAATGGCTCTGGTTTGGGAGCGGGAGCATCAGATCGAGGGCTGCCTAAAGCTCCGAAGCTCGGGAAGCGACTTCCAATTAGGGTAAAAGTTTCGGGGATCGGGAGCATGGGTTGCCTAAATCTCTGAAGCTCAGGGAGCGAGTTATAGTGAGGGTAAAATTTTCGAGGACCAGGAGTGCGTTCTCTATATATTGGGATCGAGGTCCTTATTTAATAGGAACGCATTCGATGTAAAATGGGATCGTGTTCCCCATATTCATTAGGATCACGCTCCAATAGACATTAGGAGCGGGATCCCATTTAAAGTTGAGTTGCGCCCCATCTAAGAAAAAAATATTTCTATTTGGAATGGATCGAGTTCCATTCAAGGTTGGATTGCATTCCTATTTGGAATGGATCGATTTCCATTCAAGGTTGGATCGCGCTCTGCTTAACTTGGAGCCAATCTCCACTTGTCCTCTCTTTCTCTCTCCCTCTCTCTATCTCTCTCTCTCTCTTGACTGACATGTGTTGTTTGCATAAGGTTTTCTATCTCTGTCTCTTGACCTCTCCCTCTCTCTATCTCTCTCTCTTGACCATACATTTGTTGTACGTGAAAGCTCTAAACTCGACGGGTTGATTTTTAGCAAATAAAATACGAGAAAAAATAGTTGACAAAAACAACCAACAAAAATAAAGTAGGAAATAAATAACAGAAAAAGAATATCAAGATTTATGTGGTTCGTCACAAATGTGACTGCATCCACGAGCGAAGACGATCGATGTTTTTCACTAAATCAATAAAAGAAAATTAGAAGGCAACTTACTTTAGAGAATCAGAGACTCAAGCTCCCACAAAGCCTTCTTCTCTACAATTTTCTCTCTCTGCAAAAGCCTCAAAATGTTTCCCTCTATTTTTTTGGATCTTTTCCTTTCTCTAAATAACCTAATATGTAGAAAAAGCAAAACTCCTCAAAAGAGGTGGTACGTGGGGCTTTCCATAACTTTTGGGGACGTAAGATTATCTTTATCTAGTGTAGACTCTCATGTCTATCATAACATAACTAAAACTAACCCAAAAAGATAATTTTTCAAAATAATAGAAACTACCCAAAATATGAAATCCAAATAAAGGTCACGTAATGGCCCTATCTCTTGCCAATTTAGGGATGTACAAAAAATATTTGTTTCCTAAAATTTGGGATCAAGGTCTCACTAACTATGGCAATCTAGAGATATCACGTGGCTTTGCTTGGAATGCAAGACACATCAACAAATCTCCACCTTGACTTGGATTCCAAAAGAGATTCCAATTGACTGTCTTCTCCACTCGTGCCCCCATAAGCGCTTACGTTGGCAACACATTAGTCAAGTCTACGCAAAGTTTGAACTTTTATAATGGAATCGATTTTGTCAACATATCTACAGCATTCTTTTTGGTGTCAATCTTCTGTAATAAGATATCACCTTCAGTTATGATTGGTTAGGTGTGTTGATCTCACCTCCCCAGATCTAGGTGATCGGGTGGCACATGTCTCGGGTTGGAAGACCTGAGATCTGAGATCGCTCTCTCAGGAATCTCGTTCACAGAACAAAGGCAGGTGTCTAACTAATGATAGAGGAATTTTGGATGTGAGGTGGGGATCAACCTCACTTGGGTTCGTGACTTACTCGGGCTGACTCATATGGGTGCCCTCTTAGATCACGACGGAAAGTCCCCCCAACTGGTTTTGAATCGCCTCCCTTGACCTGCAATCTCCTTGTTTTCTGCACAACATTATCATGGTTAACTTGCAAGACAAGTGGACTGAAGGACCCACCCTTGTCTTAGGGAAATGCACATTCATAAGCGAGGGTGATGAAGGGGAAGGTTTGAATAGAGAAGAGAACTTGACAAGGGGACGAGACTAGCATGATAGCTGGACTAGAGACCGACTCAGAGTGGTAGCAAGATGGGCATGGTACTCAAGACCAGCACGACAGTAATACTACTCGAAACCGAGGGCAATGCGACTGTCCTAATCTAATGTGGCAACAAGACGGGCATAGTACTCAGGACCAGCACGACGACAATACCGCTCGACAACCAGACTGCTATAGCAGTGCTAAACTGAGTCTATCCTCAGTCAAGTGAGGAGAGAAGAGAACGAAGAGAAGGCAAGAGGCAGCAAAGAGATGGGGTCAAGACGGCGCTAAACACCACTGTTAGTAGCACGAGAAGGTAGCACATCCCTTATAGGTAGCGATAGGCATCACTCTTGGCAACACGAGAAGGCAGCACGTCCCTTGCGGACGACGATAACCTCTGGTGAGGCACACGGCAATAACCTCTCGTGAAGCGCACTACGATAGGCATGGGATGCAAGAGAAGACTACACACGGCGATAGGTACCAAGCGCACAAGAAAGACTAATGCACGGCGACAGATACGAAACGCACAAGAGAAACTTAGCGCATGGCGATATATACTGAGCATGCAAGAGAAGTTTGTAGACGGTGATGGGTATTGCCGCAACCCTTTACAGACAACGATAGGCATCGCCGCCAGCAAAAGGCACGCAACAGGGCACGGGCGGCAATAGGCTTCACCGCCTGTGTTGCTCGCTGAGACGTCAAGGACACATCTACATACGGTAATGAGCAGCTCCGTCTGCGAGCCTCATTGAGAGATAGAGATGAATAAACAATAGGGAAAAGAAGCTCACACATGGTGTTGCCATTCCCATGCGTGACCTGTGAATCCACAGGAGGGAAAAAAAAAGAAAAGAAATAGGCATGCACGGCACGGCCACTGCCGTGCATGGCCTCTGAGTGAGTCTCAGACAAAGAATAAGAAGAAGAAGAAAGAGGAGAAGAGAGAGAAGAAGAAAAAAAAGGAAAACAAAAGAAAATAGGAGAGAGAAAGATTTACCTTGAGCATTGGGGTACCGATCCAAAAGTTTCTCTCTCTTTCCTCTCTCTCTCTCTCAACGTGACCCAATAATAAGAAGAAAAAGAAATTTTATTAAGCAAAGTTCTCTTTGGCAAAAGGTCCTCGTACAATGGCAATACGTAACATATATAGATTTGTGCCCAAACATGGGTGGATTGATCAAAAGTCAATCTAATTACTGGAAATTAAGATTTAATTAAATTAAAAAAAATTAGAAAATACGGTACAAAATGACATATTTGCTCCTTCCTAACAATTTGTGAAATTTCAAAACAGTCCCTATGCTACCCTAGAATTTGTGTGATCTTTCATGGATGATCCAGGTTGTTTTGATGCCCGTTTGATCGAAAGATAATTGTTTTCATGTAGAGCTCGGCATGGCGATCGATTTCATACCAACTTCCAGCCATGGATGGTGTTTTTAGGCCATGATCATGCGACTTGAAATTTGAATGAATCTTGCAACTTCGGATCGATAGTGTTCTCGTTCCTTGATTTTTTTTTTATAATTTCTTCGCTGGATCACACTGAGCATGCCGTCATGATCGTGTGGCAACAAATGCAGCTTGATTCCGTGCCTGAACGAAGATTTCATAACTTTGGAGTTTTTGTCGGAATCTAGAATTCCAACACCAAAATTTACAGTCACTTCATTGGCTTCGTGTGCGGAATTCTACCGTTCATCCTATACGGGGTTCGGACTAAAAAGCCCTAGACCTTACGCATGTGATGGAACTAGTTTTACGTCGACCGTATTCTCGAGCACCTTGATTTGGCCACTCGAGCGAGGCGGAACGCTGCTGACTCCTGTAACTTTCTTTCTTCACTGATCAGAAACTTCTCTCTAGCTTTTCTTCGTGCTCGGGCATCGTCATGGGATGTGCCACATATCGAAATGCTCATCTCGACGAGACGAACATGCTCACCAAATTTGAGCACAATCCGACTCAAGAAGGCTGAGATATAAGTGTCGAAAGTCATTATTTGTGACTGTCCCTTTAATGGAGCTTAGTTGCACGGTAATCGTACGGGAATAGTGTGCGGCTCCTCATGTTTCGGTATTTGCTGATAACTTCTTCTTAGGACGTCCGTTTAGGTTGAAATTTGACCCCTAAGGGTTTTCAACCATGTCGGATCCAATGGCTGTGGCCCACAGCAATTTGAGATATCGAAAATATAGTTCTAGTTATAGGATCCATTTCATGATGCTAAAGGCTAATTCTACCGAAATTGCTTCTTAGTCTGCACTGCTCTAACCATGTCGGATTGCGACGAAACTTGGCAGGCGGCCTTTTGAACTGTTTATAAAAATCTTGACCAGTTTTGGGGCCATTATGATGTTGTCAAAATTTCTACTGTATGTTAGGCTTTATTGACCGGCTTCTCCTTTTATTCCGCATCGAGGACCCATGATGATGAAAAATTTATTAGAACATCATGCCCTGCCGAATGTTGTGCTTCGAGAGAAGCGAGATGTACAATCATTCGGAAAAGAATTTAGTGGTATTTTGGTCATTTGGTTTTCACAAATAATTTTTTATATATATTTTTATTTGGTGCATCTTGATGAGAAGAACACACACCTAAAATTTTACATGATTTGGACGAGTAAAAAAAAAAAAAATTCAAACACTACCGGACATCCATGATTGTTAGATCGGCTCAGATTCAATCTGGGCGGTTGGGCTTATATGTTCATATGAGCTAGTGGGCTAATCCCATCTATATATATATATATATATATATATATATATCTATATGTCGTCATGGGATGTGCCATATATCGAAATGCTCATCGCGACGAGACGAACATGCTCACTAAATTTGAGCACGATCAAACTCAAGACGGCTGAGATATGAGCGTCGAAAGTCACTGTTCGTGACTATCCCTTTAATGGAGCTTAGTTGCAGGGTGGTCGCACGGGAATAGTGTGCGGCTCCTCATGTTTCGGTATTTGCCTATAAGTTCTTCTTGGGATATCCGTTTAGGCTGAAATTTGACCCCTAAGGGTTTTCAACCATGCCGGATCCAATGGCGGTGGCCCACAGTAATTTGAGATACCGAAATATAGTTCTAGTGATAGGGTCCATTTAAGGATGCTATAGGCTAATTCTACCGAAACTACTTCTTAGTCTGCACTGCTCTAGACATATCGGATTGCGATAGAACTTGGCAGGCGGCCTTTTAAACTGTGTATGAAAATCTTGACCGGTTTTGGGGCCATTATGAGATTATCGGAATTTCTACTCTATGTTAGGCTTTATTGACCGGCTTCTCCTTTTATTCCGCATCAAGGACCCATGATGATGAAAAATTTCTTCCAACATCATGCCCTGCCGAGTGTTGTGCTTCGAGAGAAGTGAGAAGTACAATCATTCGAAAAGACATTTGGTGGTATTTTGGTCATTTGTTTTTCAATAATAATTCTTTTATATATTTTTATTGGGTACGCCTTGATGAGAAGAACACACACCTAAAATTTTAAATGATTTAGACAAGTAGAAAAAAAAAAAAATCAAACACTACTGAACATCTGTGATCGTCAAATCGGCTCAGATTCAATCTGGGCCGTTGGGCTCATATGTTCATATGAGCTAGTGGGCTAATCCTATCTTTTCCCTATATATATATATATATATATATATATATATATATATATATATATATATATATATATATATATATATATGAAAAAACGCTAATAGGTGAAAATGAATAGTGATTTTGTCTACCCCCATCACCGTCCAAAGTTCATCGTGCGATCATGATTATCCAGTAATATTTTATTTTTTATTTTTTTTACAAATTAGAATGACTTGAAATTTGGAGAATATATTCATCAAAAATGGGGGAATCTTAGAAAAATATAAAAAAATATTTTACATGAAAAATATTGACCAAAATACCCTCAAAATGTTTTGGGGTATTTTGGTCACTTTTGTTTCACGGATAAATTTTTTTATATTTTTATTAGATGCAACTCAGTAAGATGTACATACCTTCCAAATTTCAGGTCATTCTGATTTGTAGAAAAAAAATGAAAAATAAAACACTACTAGACAATCATGACCGCACGATGAAATTTGGACGGTGATGAGTGTAGGCAAAATCACTATTTATTTTTACCTATAGGTATTGAGAAGAATTTTTCATATATATATATATATATATATATATATATATATATATATATATATATATATATATATATATATATAAGTTTAGCACTGGTTTGACCTCGGTGAAAGTTCTTGGAGCTGAGGTCAATCCAGCTAGAATATTTTTTGTTCGGCTAAGAGGGGTATTCTCTTCTAAAATAAGCTAAAAACTCATCTAGGGGCTAATGCAAAAGAAAATAATAACAAGGTTTATAGGATAAATACAAAAGTATCAAGGGGGTCCGTGTATAGAAAATTAAGATAAAAGAGTTTGTGTAATTTTCCCTTAATTTTTTCTTTTTTTTTTTAAGTTCTCATTTGCGCATTTTCTCAAAGCCAAAATTGAGTACAAGCTGATCCTTTAGAAGAGGCGCTGATGATGTGGTGAACCCTACAACCATGGTATAGCCTTATAGGGTGAGTCCCATGGCCTCTATGGATCTGGGGAGGATTCCCCACCAATACACATTTAAAGCCATTAAGCAGTGTTCCTACACATTGGCCTGTGGAGATCCTTTTTTCCGTTGATCCAACGGCAGATGGGGACTCTCACCACATTAACATGGTAGTTGGGACTAGAACATTAGTCTTTTAGAAGGCAAAATAAATCCAAAAGTTACCTATTCATGATTGTTCGTATGTCCAGGTGCTAGCCTTTAGTACTTGTTATCAAAAGACAGTGATTGAAGTATTGGCATTGTGATCGGCTGATCAGACCGTTCGATGTTTTTTTTAATTCGTTTGTTTGTCGTAGTTGTTGGTTGAGCTGGGATTCGAACATTGGACATTGTGATGTGGTCCTCCCTCATCAGCCCCATTATTGAGCCAAGAACCTAACCCTATAATTTCATGGGAAGATGAACCCAAGGCTACATTGCAAAGACCTGTCCCTATGTGGTGGTTGATGTGGCCGCTCCATGGAGAAACCCTAAGTCCTCCCCCATGTTGGGAGCCTTTTCCTTTTTTTTTTTTTTTTAAATCTCTTATCTCCTTTTTTGTGTGGGGACTACGAAAGTAAAGTTTTGTGGTTGAGAATATTCTCATGAGTTCAGGAATAAGGTGGTTAAAGTGGCAGGGGGCACAATATGACATCTTGTTTTTCATTCTTAATACAGGTAGAGACTCCTTCTCCACTATACTTCCCAAATAAGAATATTGTTATGAGACCGGGGTTGCCCACCTTGTCCTTAGGGGGGCTAAGCATTACTCGCACGACTATTGGTTGAACTAGTAAGAATAGTTTAAAAATTATGTCGTTCCATAAGATAAAAAGGGACTTGTCTGGTCTACCAAAATAAGTCAAACATTAAATTTAATTAATAATTTATCATATTTAATTTTTGATTTGGACTATTTTGGTTAAAAAAACATTTGACGGTCCAACGGATTTTATTGATTTGGACCATAATGGCTAAAGCATAATTTGGGGGTCCGATGGATTTTATTGCTCGATCCGATCCCATCTTCAGAGTGACAGTTGAGACACAGCTCATTGTCATAAGGCTATCTCTTTCCATCAATGAAAGGTTGGGATGAGCCTACAATTGTTTGACATCACCCAGCTATCGGATGTTGACGTACCATTATTGCTAACATCTAACGGCTAGAGTGCTATCAGACAACTAGAAATGCGCGTCTTCTATTCAAAGTTAAGAACCCTCCGAACTAAATTCTTGGAAAGGCATTTCTTTGCAACATTGAATAACTTGACTAACTTTTTATCCGGAAAGATCGTAGGCTTCCACAGGTGTAAAGTTTACTTTTGATACTTACGGCGAAACCTTAGCTTGGGGTGGTTGCAGTCGGTGTGCGAAAAGTTGGTTAGACCGAGTTACTCAGGCTCGGGCCTTTGTCGAGCCCGAGTTGTCCCAAGTTGGAGGTCCAATTCGGAGCTTTTAAAACAAAAAAAAAATTAAAAGAAATTATAACAATCTTAAAAAAAATAAACCATATATTTTTAACATGTTTATTTATGTTTTTTATCATTTTGGTAAAGATTGGAAACTATTCTGGCCATGAATTCTTATTTTCATATTTTCCCATCTTTTTTAAAAAACTTTTGAAGATGCCCCCGGTCACAAACTCAGTTTTTCAAATCTATTTTTTTTGCTACTTTTTTAACCACAATTAATTGTGTTTTGTTAAATTTTACTTTTAATATATTGTTCTTATTTTTGGGGGATTTTTTTGTATTTTTTATTTTTTAATAGTTTTCAATTGCTACAATACTCAACCGGGGCCAAGTTGCTCAAACTTGGGCGAGTACTCAACTGAAGCATGGGCCGAGTAGTCGGCTCAAGTTGACTTTTTGAAAATTTGTTTTAATATCCGCAGTTTTGAGGATGTGACTTCCTCAACCTGGCAACCATTCTTAAAGAATGAAGAACTTAGATATGCACTTAACTTTTTATTGGGTCATCATCATCATCATCAAAGCCTTTTTCCAACTAATTGAGGTTGGCTACACAAATCTTGGCCCGTCATTCTGCTCTAATATGGGCTATACTCTCAATGAGGCCATAAGTTATCATATATTTTCTCATTATTTTCAATCATGTCTTTTTGGATCTATCCCTTATTTTTTTAGCCTTCTGGCATGTGCCACAAATGGCCAATCCACCTAAGTCTACTTTCTTTTATCTTATCGCCTATTAGTACCACATCGAATTCTCCTGAATGTATTCATTTCAAATTCTATTTCTTTTTGTCTTATGTAAATACTCTTATATTGAATCCAAAATTTCATAACAACAAAGCCCACTAATTAGGCCATTTACCCATGGAAGTACATATAAATTTTGCTCCAAGGTTAGGATAGTATACACACTTAATTTTTATAATTGTATAACACAATAATGTAATTACAAGACATTAAACTAGTGATACAATAAGAAGATAATCAACCACTTTGCTAAGTGCGAATCAGGCACTGATTTTCGTATCGTTGTCCAAGGATCAAGATTATACTTGGATCGTGCAAATAAGCAAGAGGTAAGACCCATTGATTGGACGGTTAAGATTACGATTTCGTCGCTCAGAGTATAGATCTTGTAGATCCGTGAAGACTTATCTTTTTTCTCTTTTTTTTGACAAATGTTATATATCTAATATTGATCAACGCAAATCACACAAGTGGGATTACATCATTCGAAATGGAAAGGGAAGGTAAGGAACCCCAAACTTAGCCAAAGACTCAGCTAATGTATTGGCCTCCCTAAAATATGGGAGAAAGAAACAATCATATTTTCAAACAAATCGAGCACTTGCAAGCAAATCGAATTGAGCTTCCAAGGAATTCTATGCTCTCTTCTGTACATTTTAATGGCTTTCAAAGAATGTCCTTCAATCAAACAACAACCGCTTAGGTTTCAACTTTTAAAAAAATTTCATCTCCACCTGGTTTGCAGTAGCTCCCTCAAATGGCCCTGCGAAAGAAAAAATAATGTGTTGCACTATATATTATTTTTAGGGCTTGAAATCCTCTGTTTTTTTTTTTAAAAAACAATCATGATCAAGGTTGAGATAATTGATTGAAGGTTCTTCAACACCCCAACTGTGATTTTCAGTGAATTTTGAGACGAGGCTTTACTTATATTGATAAAGCTGCAGCCCTATAAAAAGACTTTCCTTATGAAAAACCATACATCTCTAATTTCCCTATTATTTACACCCATGCGGGTGTCACATGGGTCACTAACAACATGTGTAACCCTAATCAGCCATAAGAATAAAGTGGGTTCTTAGAGGTATCTCATACTAGTATCTAACCACATGCAAATATTGATCTTTCCCTCTATTTTATGCTTAGTGGAAGATGGCATTGATCCCAAACCTCGAAATCATCTATCTTTTAAGCAAGGATCAACAGTCTGGCTTTGAAACCCTAGAAATTGGATAAAGGCTGGCTATGGGCCCAAGCCCCTGCCCTAGAGAAAAGACCAAATAGAAAGGGCCCAGAGCAGCGTATGGGTAGATGAGCAAAAGGTTGGGAAATGTGCTACCAAAGTCAATGGTAGGAAAAGTAAGTGGATTCTAAGAACTTAGGGTTTGGCATCTGGTGAGTCAAGTCGTGGAGGATAGGAAACCCTAGATTTTGTGTGGGTTGGCATGGAAAAGGTTTTGCCCTAGATATAATATAATGTGGGGTGTTGTCCTAGATATAAAATAAAGGGCGGATGGAGCCATTAGGTAGGATATTATAAGCTAAGCTAGGGAATTTAGAAATGGGCATGCACCTTTTGGCTTTTATGAGGGAAGATTGTTTGGGATTTGGTTGGAAGCAATGATTTTAAAAACACATCGGTGATTCAGATTGCGCACCTAAAAAACGGGTCATTATGGGTGAACCGGTTAAAGAACATGCAAAAAAAATAATGAATCGGTGAAAAAACATATGAGAAAATAGTGAGCCGGCATTTTATTGTAAATAATCGTCGTTTTATTGTGCAAAACCTGTAATTCGCTTTTAGACTCGGTTATTTTTCTATATATATGTAGAACCGGAATGGGGTGACCAATTCCTAAGTTATATCTGGTGATTTCGTGCCAACCCGGCATTTTTTTTTAAAATCACTTGAGGAGCGCTCATAGATAGTGAGAGCCAATATTTTACTTGAGGTTTGAAAACATGGTTTGGTGACCCGAATTGTCCCTTTGGAAAATTGGTATGGGCCAGCAGATCAATAGTCTGGATCAGTGATCTGGTCTAGTCGTGGCGAATGAAAAATTGACAAAATTAGGGAATAAAAATTTTGAAAAAAAATATTAAAAATAAAATGGCAATGGTTCTCTAACAAAAACCAGCCAATTCTGTTAGAGAACTGGCTAGAATTGATTTTATTCCTAGGGGGAACCAGTCGGTTCCAACATTTAGGAAGAACTAGACTGCCCTTGACGATTCTCAATTTGAATAGGCCAGTTTCAATATTTAGCCAGAATCGGACCACCCCTAGCGATTCTCGATCTGAACTGGCCAGTTACAATATGGTTCACCGATTTTTATAACCTTAATTTTAATAGTCGGAATTAAGCCATGAATCAAGTGTTTGATTTCGATTAGCCTCGTACGAATTGGGTATGTCTTAAATCGATTGGGCTTTGATGAACAAAAGAGAGAGCTGAAAAAACAGGAAAAAAATAAAAAAAGAGACAATTTTGAGGTTTTCCAAACCAAAATTGTGTGGCTCTCAATCTCGAGTGCTTCTCAATCAGCACATTGCTTTAATGGTTATAACTTAACCATCGTTAGAGAAAAAAAGGGTTGGATCAATATTTTTTTAATTATATATATATATATATATATATATGACCCTTGATGGAATATAATAATCGTACAAAGTCTATACAGTGGACTCCAAATAATTAAAATAAAACTCGGATGCTGATAATATTGATATAAATTTACTTACTTTATTACTTGAACAAACCTGAGAGAGAGAGGACGATATTGTTAATTGTATAAAAAAAAAAAAATTGTACTCTTTTTCAATCTAGATTCTAGACCCCTCGGGACCAACACATGATTAAAGTTGCTTTCCAACCTAGCAAGTTCCATGATTATGAACTCTCCTCTCTCTCTCTCTCTCTCTCTCTCTCTCTCTCTATCTAGATGCCATTAAATATACAGAACGCAGAACCTACAGACAAATTTATGATTAAAGTTGCTTCGCCAACCTACCCAAAAAGTTCCTTGCCATGGCGTAATCCATCAAACTACGCATCTCTCTCTCTCTCTTGCCATCAAATTACGCCTCTCTCTCTCTTTTAATTTTTTTGACCGAAATTATCAACTTTTATTGCCAAATTACTCTTCTCTCTCTCTTCTCCACCAAAGTTACTGCGTGCAGTGCACTGAGAGGGGGAGGAAAAAGAGTAAGGAAAAGTATGTCACACCATCAGTGTGTGGTATATGGTATTCCATGCATCAATCTTATATGGACGGCTGTGATTAATGGACTTTTGACACTGTGTATTACGTGTAAGTTTCCCCTTTCTTAAACTAAAGTCTAAAACAAACTATGGAATCTAAATATACTACAAGCCTCGGCAGTATAGCCCTTAGGATAATTCATGTACATAGATAAACATTTTTTTTGGGGGGGTTCATTCAACAAGGAAGACAACCCCTACCCACTTTTTTACATAGATTAGGAAGTTAGCTTGGTGTCGGAGGCGGGTGGTTTTAGTAGAATTGAAAACCACAATGTCGTGATTAGGTCTGAAGGTCCTACCCCTACTATCGATTTCCTTTCTTATACACATATATAAACTTACCTCTTGAAAGCATACTAGATGAAGCAATTTTTTGAAGTGACAGTATACCAAAGTACAGCCACTGGCTGGGGGCTTCATTAACTGGCATACATTTTTTTTGCCAAAAAAAAAGTTATTTATTTTTTATACAAAAAAATCGCAATCATAATTAATGGTTTCATTCATAATTAACCATTACATTCGGAAGTTAACCCTTTTTTTCCTAAATAAATCTAAAGGTAATTGCAATTAGGGATGGTTCCTAACCATAAGGGCCACCCACCCATGCATGAATTCAGGGATTTTTTTTTGTAAATTTCTCTTCTTTCTAAAATGACGATACTGCATATGCATTACAATATTGTATATGAGGAAACCTCTTTATTATTTTAAGGGTGCGGTTTGTATAGAGCCTAGGCTCTAAACAATCAAATTAGAGGCTACCTTTAAATGGCATCAAGAAATATAGTTTCAATATTGGAAATCTTTGTAATAGTTTTAAAATATATTTTCATATTTATTTATGAAGTTCAAAGCTTTAAAAATAGTGTAGATCGACATACCTATGATATCTTGAAACTCTTAAAAATTGACGGTCAAAAAATGCGTTACAAAATACACTATTTTCAAAACTTGCAATCCATTTTTTTCTCATGTCCATGCACCTTGATGTCGAGATGATCAATTTGAAGATATTTAAGTATCAAAACAAACTCTTCTAATGAAAATTTTGAGGTAGGTTCAAATTTGATGGTTTAGAGCCTCGGTTCTATATAAACTTTTCCCTTATTTTAATATTTGTAAGGAAAAAGGGCATGTTGGCTTTTCAATTAATGCAAATTTTATCTTTATTCTTATTCTTGTACCTTTTTGAGAAGATATTCGAAGTATCCTAATATTTTATGTGAAGAGGCGAACCTTCCACCGTCTCAAGGAATTACCAAAATGCCCACTAGCTCTAAAATATTTACATTTCGTGCGAAGCCTTTTGAGAAGATTACCAAACAACCGATCTTGTGTCGAGTGTTTAACTAAAAACTCCATCCAATTAGGACTGTCCACTGGGGAGAGAGAGAGCATACATGAAGACACCACAAGCACGTACAATATATATATATATATATATATATATGGAAAAGTTTATATAGAGCCAAGGCTCTAAACAATCAAATTTGAGCCTGCTTCAAAAAGTTTACTAAAAAAGGTTGTTTTGATGCTCAAATATCTTCAAATTGATCATCTCGACATCAAGATGCATGGACATAAGAAAACAATGGATTTCAAGTTTTGGAAATAGTGTATTTTGTAACACATTTTTAGACCATCAATTTTCAAGATTTTCAAGTTTTCATAGATTTGGCGATCTACACTATTTTTGAAGCTTTGAACTTTATAAATAAAGTTGAAAATATATTTTAAGGCTATCACAAGGATTTCCAGTAGTAAAACCACATTTCTCGACACTATTTGAAGGAGGGCTCTGATTTGATTGTTTAGATCCTAGGCTCTATACAAACCGCACTCTATATATATATATATGGTAAAATGTATTCGTATTTCACATTTGCATTTAAATAGACAACAATTTATATATCATAACAATGATAAAGCATTATAAAAAAATAAATTATTTTAATTATCCAAAATATGCTACTGTGCGAATTAAAATTTTATTCACCAAATTCTTATAGCCCAATCTAAAGTTGCATCATAACAACATGAAAAAGTTAGAAATTATTAGCTAATTACTAATTCAAAATATAGCACGCTTATTGCATGGTTGTTGAATAGGGTCTTAATGTACTCATCCACATTCATATGATCACACCATTGGCATCCTCAATAGATCCATTTTTTTATAAGACGGTTCATCCGATACCATGTTCTTTAGTAGGTCTATGCATGTTGTTTTCACAATGCCCACATCCCATTATCTACATGGATGGGATTTATAATCGTCTTGCCTCCTTGTTGGCAACTTTAGATTACTATGAATAAATACAAGCTATCAAAAACAATTAATGTTAAAAATTTGTGACAAGGTCAAGTAAACTTTAATGACTATTATTACATACAAATAGGAGCGTTCAAAACTTATAAAAATCAAGTGCTACGACAATGCAAGTAGAATGATTTAAAATACTATATTAAAAAATTAAGGTAGAATATGATTCGTGCTATTGATGGTAAAAAAATTCAGTCAATTAAAATATCTTACACAACAAAATGAGAAAGGACGATGAGAACATAGAGAAAAGGTGAGATGAAGTCTTTGGGTTCCCGACTTGGAGAGGGAGAAAGCCCATAATGTTTATTAGTACTTGAAATAAAAGTATACTTTTATATATAAGAATAGTGACTTAAATAAACTTTAAGTAAAAAAATAAAAATATTTTTAATTTTAAAATACTTTTATTTTTAAAAATATTACTCATTGAAAAATGACGTTTCTAAACAAAGAAAAACAACATTAAAAAAACGAAATGTATCCATAGAAAAGGATACACTATTGGACACGTTGTTAGAAAACTGGGTGATCTAACTACTAAACCGTTTGGTTAGATCAAAACTGGACATTGGCCAGTTTTGATTTTGGGCGGTTTTGGTGATAGACCGTATTTTAAAAAAATTATATATATATATATATATATATATTAAGGGAAGATGAGATTAGCCTATTAGCTCATATGAACATATGAGCCCAACGGTCTAGATCGAATCTGGATCGATCTGACGATCACGGATGTCTGGTAGTGTTTGAATTTTAGTTTATTTTTTTACAAATTTAAATCACTTGAAAGTTTAGGTATATGATTATAAAAAAATAGGTAAATCTTCAAAAAATATCAAAAACGTAATTTACATTAAATAAATTGACCAAAATACCCCCAATAAGTTTTGGGGGGTATTTTAGTTTTTTTTATAAATAAATTTTTTTTTCTATTTTTATTAGGTGCGCCTTGATGAGAAAAATATACACCTCAAATTTCAAGTAATTTGGATTTGTAGAAAAATAAATAAAATTCAACTACTACTTGATATCTGTGATCACCAGATTGGCCTAGATTCAATATGAGCCGTATGTTCATATGAGTTAGTAGGCAAATCCCATCTCATATATATATATATATATATATATATATATATATATATATATATATATATATATATATATATATATATATATATATATATATATATATATATATATATATTTCCAAAAATAAGGAATTTAGTTTGTAATACATTTTTTTAATATTTTTTACATTATGATAAAATTTTAAAATTGTTTTTGTTATTAATACTCACTTTAATTCAAAAATCGATTCGTTAAAATTTATTTTCTTTCATTAATTTTCAACTCCATTTGAATATGTTTTGTTTTAATCATTCTTTATATGTTTTTCATATTTTAGCAGATTTTTATTTTGTATTTTTTTTTTTTTTTTTTTTAACATTTTTTTGACTATCCGGAACTTGTTCGGTTAGAAAGGTTGAATTGGACAATTTAACGGTTAGGCTGGCTAAACCACTTCCAAGTCCATGTTAAGTTAACCGAACCGGTTTGATATTACGCATACTGATCGGATACTCTATAGAAGTGTTCTACGTATTTTTAGAAGTGCCAACATATAAATGAGTGAAAAATGGTATTCAAGTTAAATCAAGAAAATTGATTGTACTTTTAGCAATTAAAAAGGCAGCAGCACTGTTAGAAACTGCAGCCATCGAACCAAACAATCTATGTACTTTCCGAATGGTTAACAAGCCCTGTTCGCCCTCATTAATCCCTATGCAAGCTCCCGGGGACCCACCCTTCGAACCAACCAAAAAGATAAAAAAAAAGGAAAAAAAGGAAGAATGTATTATTTTATTTTTATTGTTTTGGTATGGAAACTGTTAGCTTTTTCTTAATTTCTTTGTTTTGTATTATTTTTAAAATCTATCTTAGGGATAAATTTCGGATCTAAAATTTAACACGCGAATAATCTCAATTGATCGTAAAATTGTGACTTTAAAATTCTTAAAATTGTAACTTTAAATTTTAAAGTATTCAAATAAAATTTATCAAAGTATTCTTAATTTGTTAATTATTTAATATTTTATCCATTTTTTTCTATTCAAACAGACGATCGTGCCTATTGTGGTGATATTTTTGAAAATAAATCAAAAGAAACTGATAAAAACTGTTAAATAATGTGCACTTTTATAAGGATGCAATTTCTACAAGAATTAGGTTTTATGAAAACAAAATAAAACCTCACCTCAAATCCTTGTTTGGTAAGCACTTTGGGCATCATAGATCACTATGATGGATCTCCAATCAATTCTAATATGACTATAAAATTTGAAGCTAATAATGGTACAAATCTTGTAGATATGTGAACACTTATTTTTAGAGCGAAATAAACAATTTAGATAATATGCTATATATAATATACACTTTTTTTAGAGCTTAAAATTTTATTTTATTTCGCAAACACAAGATGATTGATTTGAAGGATTTCGAATTCCAAAACTAAAATTTTCTCTAGGTGTTAAAGTGAGGCTTTATTATTTTGATATGGTTGGAACCCTATTAAAAACACTGTCCTTTCTATGAAGTATAAAATCCTTTATTGCAGCCCTACCAAAATATTTTCCTTTCCATAAATCTCTTTTAGTCAATACTTTGTGGATGAAGGATTTGAGGAGTATTTATTCCAAATCTTTGAAGGTAAACTTTCTTAAGATTTATGTTTATGAATTATGGAGAGAGTTAAGAAAGAACCCGGCAACAATGTTTTTCCATCTATTTTTGTCATTAATTAGCGACTGCTTTTAAACCTAACGGGCACCCTCCGTACCAGGAACCGGACACCCGTATGTACGGACGGAGACAGCCCCATATTGAAGCGACAAAACCTTTAACGGTGCAGCGCGTAAGGATACGTGTCGGTACTGTACCTGTAAGGCCACCGGATCTATGGTTCAACGTCCCATCGTTTTCGACCTAACCCTAATTCGGCTCTTGCTTTTGTCAACCAACGCTTTTCATTGTTGCACCCAGCCTTTTGGAATGTCCAATAAGGAAAAGGGTGCCGTTTGTATACAGCCGACGCTCTAAACAAGCAAGGTACAACGCACCTTCAAATGCTGTCGAAAAATGTGGTTTCGATACTATTTTTTTTATAGCCTTAAAATATATTTTTATTTTTATTTATAAAATTTAAAGCTTAAAAAATAGTGTAAATCAAGCAGATCTATGAAAATCTTGAAAATTGATAATTCAAACATACGTTACAAGATGCACTGTTTTCATAACTTGAAATCTATTTTTTCTTCTCTCATGTCCATGCATCATGATGTCGACATGTTCAATTTGAGAATATTTGAGTATTGCAATGATATCTTCTAGTCAAATTTATGAGATGGGCTCTAATTTGATTGTTCATAACCTCTGCTCTATATAAATTTTTTCACAAAGAAATGCCTTCTTACTTCTCGATATGCTTGTGTTGTGTGTTTCACTAGGGGTACCAACAAGTCGGGTTGGGTTGGGTTGGTTGAGTTGGACGACCTGGACCCCACCCCCACTAACTTTAGATAGATCTGGACTTAGATCACTATGATTTGATTTGTGTCCAAGTGACTTCGACTGAAACCCGACCTTAATCCGGTTGAGTCAAAAGTCATTTGGATTCGAACCTGACATAATATGGGTCTAGAAATTTAAAAGTTAAAATTTTATTTTATATATTGTAATGAAAAAAGTTTATATAGAGCCGAGGTTCTAAACAATCAAATTCGAACCTACGTAAAAAATTTCACTAGAAGAGGTTGTTTTAATATCTAAAAATCCTCAAATTGATCATTTTGACATCAAGATACATGGACATAAGAAAAAAAATAGATTTCAAGTTCTAAAAACAATATATTTTGTAATGTATCAATTTCCAAGATTTTTAAGTTTTCATATATCTCTCGATCTACACTATTAAAGATGAAAATATTTTTTAAAGCTATCAAAAGGATTTCCAGTATTGAAATTACATTTCTCGATACTATTTGAAGGTAGGTTCTAATTTGATCTTCTTGAGCCTAGGCTCTATACAAACTGCGCCCTATTGTACAACATATATTTCATATTTTTTCATATTTTTTATACAAGGTTGAGTTGGGTCAGGTCAATGTCAATCTAGTCCCGACCTCATGCATGTTGGACCCAGACCAAGGTCAGGTCCAATTCATTTGGACCTAAACCGGACCCATGGGTTACAAAATATGGACTTAAAGAGTCAGGTGTGTGTTGGCAAGAAAGAAAAAAAGGCCCTAACCCCAAAGATTTAGATACCCCCAGCCAAGCCCAGTTTGTAAATGACTATTTTGCCTTTCTTTGTTAATAGAAGCTTCCTTGTTAAGACAACCAACTGAAAGCAAACAAGCCCCTGAAAAGTTGTAACAAATTTACTCTTGTGCAAGATTACCATAAATGTCCTTAGTTCTTGGCAGCCCAGGGAGACATCCAAGGGATCTTCATCTTCAAATATGACCATATGGCCCTAATCTTAGACGAAATTAATGTTCCGATTCTTAGTCGAAATAATAATGATTTTTGGAAATTAATATTTTGACTCTTTGTCGAAATAATAATGATTCTTAAAACTTAATATTTTGATTATGTGTCGAATGATAATGATTTTTGATATGTTTGTTAAATATTAAACGTAGGTTTATCGAAACCCCTTTCTATTCATTAGAAAAGAAATATCAAACCATTTACTCCCTTGAGTAAATGGTGTACTCATAATTAATTTTTCGATACTATACTTTCCTAATTGTACTATTTATGCACTTGAAAAAAAATAATGTCTTGAGATTGAATAGAGACCATTCAATTTACAGATAGTGATATCGAAGTATTAAAAATTAAGATATTATTTATTTTAATAATTATTTCGTAATTTTCAAGTGGTTCCTAAAGTTTTGGATTGAAAATTTCCTTTGGAATGAGTCTTTTTACCTAGGGGGTACTTGTAAACTATAATCTCAAACAATGAAGAAATCTCCCTCTCTCACCAGTACTATTGAAACTGAGCCCTAGTTTTTTCGGGTTCGGCTTTTAGATTTTCTGGGATAATTAGAGGGTGATTTAGGATCTATTTACGAAATCTGTATGGCTTTATTTAAGTAAAGAGCCCCCTTGGCTAGGGTCTGGCTTTTACATACGGTTTTAAAAGTGTCATGTATTTTAGAGTGGGGTGTTACAAACCTAGGCTCTAAACAATCAAATTAGAGGCTACATTCAAATATTGTCGAGAAATGCGGTTTCAATATTGAAATTTTTTATGATAGCCTTAAAATATATTTAATACTTATTTATAAAGCTTAATGCTTAAAAAACAGTGTAGATCGACAGATCTATGAAAACTTGAAAATTGACGGTCAAAAAATGTGTTATAAAATACACTATTTTCATTTTTTTTTTTGTTTTTGACAAATGTTCAAAAGTATTACTGATGACTAAGTGAAAGAAATTACATTAGAACAAATCAATAGCGAAGGTAATGATGCACCTCCTTTAGCCAAAGAATCGACAATGAAGTTTGCTTTCCGATAGACATGATTGAACGAAATAGAAGGTCCAGCTAGATCCATTATTTGCAACCACAAAGATCGCAATTCCAACAGAACTTTCTGTTCCAATTTGCACCATTTTATCATATTCAAGGAGTCCCCTTCAATCCAGACATTACCCGTAATGTTCATCTCAAACAAAATTTTCAACCCACACAACAAAGCACTCAATTCAGCAAAATTTGATGTTTTTTTTCTTATCAGGCTAGCAAAAGAGAGAATAACATAGCTCGTGGAGTCATGTATAATACCACCAATGCCAGCCCTACCTGGATTTCCAAAAGAACTTCTATCGAAATTTAGCTTAACACTCCCAAAGTCAGGTGCCAACCAAAAGCTCTTCGGTCTGGGACGAGAAATACCAAGGGAAAACAGGTTGTGTAGATTAGACAAAACATCCACAATTGGAATACCTCAACCCTCTTTAGTCACTAATAGTCATATCCCAATGGATGGCTTAATTTAGGCTATGAGCTTTTCAAAGGATAATGAACTCCCATCAAAGGTTCTTCTATTCCTCTCCTTCCATATTTCCCAAAGGATAACCCCTTTAGAAATCTTCTATAGGACCTTTCCACCTACCGCCAAATGGCTTAAAGACATCTGAGAGATAATGCCTTCCACTGAATGGGGCATGACAAAAAGTATCTCAAATGTGGAGAAAAGCCAGGACCACACATGGGGTGTAAAAGAACAATGGATCACGAGATGTGCCACTGTTTCCCCATGTTCTTTACACAAAAGACAAACATTAGGCAAAAAAATTTTCTCGTAATCAAGTTATCAACCGTTAAAATCCTATTAAGAGAAGCAAGCCAAATGAAACACTGTACTTTATGTGGTATAGGACATTTCCAAACAGCAACATCATTAGAGTTAGACCATCTAATCCTAACTTGGAATAATAGATTATAACAAGATTTCACCAAAAAAACACCTTCACTTTCAATCCCCCATATAATCTCATCCTCAACATCAACATCAACATAGATGCTATCCAACATTTCTATAAGAGAGCACCATTGAGATAATAGGTGGTTCCTTAGTCTGCCATAAGATAGAGAAATATTTCAAGAACTTTGCAGACCTCTTCTTTCTACAGCTTCATGAATGGTCATTGTCGGCTGAGTTACCAATCCAAAAAGATCAGGAAAGACCACTTTCAACGAATAATCCCCTATCCATTTATGATGCCACTAAGATACTTGCGTACCACAATAAACACTCCATCTAGAATAACCTGAAACAGTAGGCCTACATCTAAAGGTGGACTTCCACACCTGTGAAACCTCTGTTCTGTGCCCATTACCCAACCACACCTGTAATCTATCAACTCCATATTTAGCCATAAGAACTTTATACCACAAATGGTTCTTGAGTTTAAGGTTTCTCCACCACCATTTACATAACAGTGCTTGGTTAAACACCCTAATTCTCCTTAATCCCAACCCACCATCTTTTTGAAGTATCCATACCCTATCCCATCTAAGCAAATGGAACTTCCTCCCATTGGAATAGAAGCCCCGAGACAAAGTCTCACATCATTTATTCCAATTTTCTTATAACCGAGGTAGGTATATTTATCAAAGACATGGTAAATAGGGAGATTTGACAAACACGATTTCAAAAGAGTAACCCTACTACCCAAAGAGAGATACTTGCACTTCCATAAATCCAACTTTTTTTGAATTCTTTTAAGCACTATATCCCAGACAACAATCGTAAGTCTTGAATCAAAGATAGAAAGACCCAAATAGGTCATTGGGAAGGAGCCAACCTTCCAAACCACAACATCAGCCATCTCCTCTATCACCCCATCCTCACAACAAATCCCAACCATGGAAGATTTATGAAAATTAACTCTCAGACCTAAGGTTGCTTCACAGATATCCAAAAATTTGCCAATGTTAGAAACTTGTAGTGTTTCTACCTCACAAAAAATAAAGGTGTAGTCTGCATATTGAAGATGAGAGATTTGGATATCAGAGTTAGTAATCCGAAACCCAGAGCTTTGAAATCCAATTTTTTTTTTTCTCATGTCCATGCATCTTGATGTCGAGATGATCAATTTGAGGATACTTGGGCATCAAAACAACCTCTTCTAATGAAAATTTTGAGGTAGGCTCTAATTTGATTGTTCATAGCCTTGGCTCTATATAAAATTTTTCCTAAAGTGTATGTATTTTAGAGAGAGATTCTAAAACTTCAAGAAACTTTCTATTTAAATGTTTCAAAAAAATAAATAGAAACTTTCTATTGTGCTTTAAATAATCTGTTATGGATGTAACTAAGGAGTCCGGCTTTAATCAGGATTAGGATTTAACTACGGGTATAGAGAGAGAAAAATCTTAGCTGGGTTTTGATAAGCGTGCCACACGTGTCTTCGGCCCGTCCGTTGCGTTTGTGCGTGTTTTGCCTCGAAGATCCCGTTATAATTCCTTCCGGCACCTCCTTTCTGCCTACAACGTTCCCTCTTTCTCTCTCTTTCTTTTTTTCTCTCTCTCAAAATCGGCACCCATCTCTCTCAATCGCTATTCTGCTTCTCTCCCTCTCAAAGATTGCTCTCTTTCTTTTCGCTCTTTGAATGCCCTGCGTTCTTTCTCTCTCTAGGGTCTAGATTTTGCTGCAATTTTTTTTGTTGCGGTCAATTCAGGGTTTGAGTTTACGGTTTCAACGTGGTTTCATGGAGAAGGGTTCGACTTGAAATTGCAGAAGAGGGGATAGCGTATACCACGGTGCTCTCTGGCTTAACAATCTCTTTTTTTAGGGTTTCGAGGTAATGTCAATTGGGTTTTCCACCTTTCATTACGCCTCAAGCTATTGTTTTCTTAGGAATCCCTTGAGTTCTTTCTCTCTCTAGTTCCCTCCTCTCTCTTGTCTCTCTAGAGATCGTTGCTTTTCTGGTGCAATGAATCCTCATGTTGGGTCCTAAACAATGGATTTAGCTGTAAAACCATGGTGTCCTGAAACTGCTTCTATGTTTCAGTGGGCGTGCTCTAACAAAGACTAAATTAGGTCCGATTATTTGGGATTTTTTATAATTGGGTTTGTGGTTTATATGTGCAAGCACTGTAAAAAATTGTGGACTTTGGGTCTCAACCATATGGACATATGCCATTCACGGGCTTGTTCTATGTTTGAATGATAATGGGGTCCTCCAGTGAAGAAGAGGAGGAACAATTCTTCGATTCGACAGATGAACTTTCGGGGTCTTCTTTCTCTTCTGATTCTAAATTTTCAGGGAGAGGCTATGAAATTACTGAGTTTGAGAATGTTGGATATGAGATTTGGAGGAATGAGCCTGAAAGCATCAAAGAAAGAAAGGAGAGATTTCTTCGTTCCATGGGGTTAATTGGAGAATTGGGTCCTTCAAAAAATGTTGGTCTCGATCCTTCCGAGACTCCTGATTGGGGTTTCTCTTGCAAGGGTGAATCAATCAATCTGTCCTGTGAATCGGATTTCTCAGTCACGAGTGACTCAATCAATCTCTGTCCGAGAAGGCTCATGGATACCAGTGGGACTGTGTTAAGAACCGATCCGCATTTCATTGGAGAAACTCATCAATATATGGCCACCTCTTGTTTAGAAAGTAGGGTAGAATCTGATATGAAGTATTGTAGAAATGATTCAGATTTGGAGAGAGAAAAGGAGATCAATTTCACCCAAACAAGGGAAGGTAGCCAGTTGAATAGGCTAAGAGAAGATGGGCCTGACAAATTGATCACTTTCAATAGAGCTCTGCGTATTTCTGATTTTGTGCGTCGCCTCTTTAGTAGAGAGTTTTCTTCTATTGATGGAGAAGACTCGATTTCAAGTGAAATTAAGAGTCAAAGAAAGGGGAATTGGTTGAAGAGATTGGGATCGTCCATGAAAAGACAAAGGGCTGGAATGTGCAGGCAAGATGATTCTGTAATGTGTTTGAATGAATTGAAATCAGGTGTAAAGAGGCCAGTTAGAATGAAGGTTCAGATTCACAATAAAAGATGCAAAGAGTTCAATGGTCTGTATATGGCCCAAGAAACTCGAGCTCATAAGGGATTCATTTGGACAATGAAGTTTAGTTTGGATGGTGAACTTCTAGCTAGTGGAGGCGAGGATGGGGTTGTACGTATTTGGCGTGTGATGTATACTTCAGCTGCTGATTTTGATGCCACAGAGGTAGATGGTTCATGTAAATACTTCACTTTGAAGAGTTCATCTGAATTGGTTCCTGTTTGTGTTGATGAAGAGAGAAAAGGCAAGCTTGGACCTAATAGAAAGAGAAAGGGTTTGGCTTCCATAGTTTTCCCTGAAAATATCTTCAAAATCTCAGAAGAACCATTGTGTGAGCTTATTGGACATTGTGGTGCTGTTTTGGACCTGTCTTGGTCCCAGTCTAAGGTCAGTCATTCTATACAATTATATTCTATTAGGAGAGTGCTCAAATTTCCTTTATCTAGTTTATTGTTCCTTTTGCTTTTTCCTTTTTGATAAATAACTTAGGGTAGATACCTACTTATTAATGAATGAAATGTCATTTAACTACATGCTCCTGGTTTTTGCAGTACTTGCTCTCGGCTTCTAAGGATAAAACTGTCCGTTTATGGCAATTGGGGTGCAATGAATGCGTTAAAGTGTTTCAACATAATAACTATGGTAAGTATTCCTTTCAGGTTAAGAACGCGTAAAAATAAAAGGCTCAATACTATTGCTGAAAATTGGACTGCCTTGTACCATTTCATCCTGAAATGTTGTGATTCATATGTCTACTTGAATACTTTAAAAAGTACGATGTTATATCTGTTGAAATGGGTTGTAAACTTTTGAAGCCTGTATAGCTATTGTCATTCCTACCCTTTCTCTCTCTGAATGTAATCCTCTCTTTATGCATCAGTGACATGCGTTCAGTTCAATCCTGTTGATGAAAAATACTTCATCAGTGGCTCGATTGATGGGAAGGTCCGGATTTGGGGAATTCATGAATGTCAAGTTGTTGATTGGGCTGATGTTAGAGAGATTATCACTGCTGTTTGTTACCGGCCAGATGGACAGGTATTTGTGTGGCTTTTTCTAGGTTTTTCTTGATGAACTAAAATCCCTTTAGCTTCAAATTATATGTTTATGGTAGGAATTTTGTATTGTTATAATCTGCTTGTTTGTGGTTTTAATCATTAGCCATTTGCTTTTTCATACAGGGCGGAATAGTTGGATCCATTGCTGGTACTTGCCGTTTCTATGATACATCAGGTATGGACCTACATGTATTAGGTTCTTTATCTTATATTTCTAAAACTAATGAAATTTTGGTTGGTGTCTATAATTATATTTAACTTTGTTTTTTTATAGCATTTTTAGCTTGTATTGATTTATGAAATTTGATTTGTTCTTTCCAATGATTTACCTGTAAATTTATTCAGTTATGACATATCTTCTCTCCTTTGTTTTCTTGATAGTTGAGTATGTATTTCCTAGTTATATTTTGGTGTCGGTTTTATGGGTTGTTTGATTGATGCTGGTATACTTGTCTATGTAAATGAGTATCTAAACCTTAATCTACTAGCCACATCTTAATATTAATACGGCAGATTATTATAATATGTACTTGATGATTTTCTACTGGGCTAATTTTGAGTTTAAGGTATGATTGCATTAATAGTATAGGGTTGTTGTTACATGAATTTCATAGTGTATCTTCCTATATTGAAATGCATTCTAATGATCTTAATACATAAATATTACAAATTTTGTTGCTCCTTCTTTGGAGTTTGGGCTTACAGATCATGGTTTGTGTTATTCCCTAGCTTGGGCTGCGGTGGTCATTTTTTTTTCGTAGAGTGGTTCCTAAGCTTCTTATGGGATGGTTTCAATACGCTTATCTATTGTTTTGATATGTGAACCCTTCCATCTTCAGTGAGTTTAGGACAGGGTTTAAGAAGCAAATCTTCTTCAAGCTAGTTTTTAAAACATAGAAGGTTAATTACAAGTAGATGTAAGGTGAATGAAGAGTTTGATAATTAAAATTAGTATGGTTAATAGCATATTTAGTGAGTATTTAAGTCCTATAGTTGAGGCATATTGATTTTTAGGTAGAATGTTAAACCACATGACGTGCATAAGCAGTATTGCCATTGCAATTTGAAGTCTCAATGCATTAGTACAATCTTGACTTCATTTCTGTCTCTTTCATCGCTGTGAATTCCTCTTGCTGGTTGTCCCTTCTGTTAGGCCAACTTACAGCCAGTTGTTCTCTTCCAAAAATTTCCATAGGAATGCATGTATCTGGTGCAGCTATGATAACCGATTTTCGCTCCCAATCTTCAGCCTGTCTAAGGTAGGCAGTGGTAACTACAGTTGCTACAATCCAATGCATGATTAAGTCTTGCTATGTCAGGGTAGGTTTTCCAAGTCCAGGACACTAGGTACAATTTCTCATGTTGAAAGTGAAACCACTGTTCAGGCTTGTCAGAAATGGAAATTCTTTTGTAGGAATTTTCCTTCTATCAGCTTCAACACAAGAGGACTTTTAATTCCAATTTCAAGGGAAGTATTTGTCTAGTAGGCATGTTGTGCTGTAATCAGATAAATAGGCTGTATTTTTAAAGCTGAAAATGCCTGTCGTCACTTAATATTTTAGTAGAACTAAGACACTTGTTGATCTTCTAGTATTAGAGTGTAGATTTATTCTCAATGCTTCTAACCATAGTTACCCATTGGTCATCAGATTGTAGTTGCACTAGGGAAAATGAATAGCTAGTTAGCACAAGCAGTTGCTGATTGGATGTTTATGGGGTTTCTGTTGGTAGGGCCTTATAAGGGCAGTTTATCCAAGGTGTTAAAAAAAAACAAAAGAAGGCGATCCTTGGTTTCTTGCTAGTTGAATTTAATTTTCACCCCCCTCGAGCCTTTAAAATTCTCAGAGAAAGTGCTCTTGGTCTCTTAGTAATTCAGGCTTAGGGAAGCGCATATGATTACATCTTGGTGGTGTTTGATTATTACCAAGCCTTAGATAGTTGGATCTGACTTGTATTATTTTCGGTTTACAAGCTTGACTAATTGGAATCTCTCTATGATATTTCAATTCCGAACGTTCGAGTGAAGAGACTTAATTGCGATATTTATGTCGTGTAGGGAACCAGTTGCAACTAGAAGATCAAATATGTCTGGGGAGCAAAAAGAAGTCGGCGGTAAAGAAGATAACTGGCTTTCAGGTATCATTCCTGATAT
Source organism: Amborella trichopoda (assembly GCF_054954075.1). Lineage (NCBI taxonomy): Eukaryota > Viridiplantae > Streptophyta > Magnoliopsida > Amborellales > Amborellaceae > Amborella > Amborella trichopoda. The sequence goes on from NC_142346.1 coordinate 7,384,560, forward strand.
AATTTTCCTTCAGGTGTTGTTGCTATGTTCAGATTTTTGCATGACACTTTTTCTATCCTTTGTTTGACTCATTTAGGCTTATGGTTATTTGATTTGCAGTTTTCTCCAAAAGATCCTCAGAGAGTTATGGTAACATCTGCTGATTCTAGAGTGCGGATTCTTGATGGAGTTGATGTGGTCTGCAAATTTAGAGGCATGTTATCTTCCCCCACTTTTATTCTTTTATAGTTCTTTGGTCATGATTTTTCTCATGGTGTTGGTACAAATATTATAGTCCTCAGACTTTGATCTACTTTGCAACATATCTTTGGAAGAGAGGAATTTTGGGAAATGGTGCTCTTTGGTTGGTTTTCTTATTGAGATCTTTCCAACATGCAGGCCCTCGCAACTCGACAAATCGGACATCTGCTTTGTTCTCTCCTAATGGACGCCACATTGTCTCAGCAATCGATGACTCTCGAATCTACATATGGAACTATGAACTCACCGATACCCTAACTCATAAGCCCACCAAATCATGGTCTTGTGAGCACTTCCTCTCTCCTGGTGCATCAGTGGCCATTGCATGGTCTGGTCTCATGCCTGACCAGCCTCCTTCCTCAAAGACCAGTCCTTATCACCCTGAACACCTTCAACCCTCTTCTTGCCCTAGAGAGTCCTGTCGCTTCTCTCTAAGTAATGGGTTCTCTCTGAGTAGTGGGTTCTTCTTGGATAGCATTTCCAAGGCGTCAGCAACATGGCCTGAAGAAAATCTCCCCCCTTTTACTGATTCATGTTGCCGCTCTGCTATCTCTGCCTCTACTTGGGGTTTGGTTATTGTTACTGCTGGGTACGACGGGCTTATCAGGTCTTTCCAAAACTATGGATTACCAGTTCAGCTATGATGGGTTTTGCTCTCTCTTTCTCTCGCATCACTAATGGCTCAGCTAATGGGCTGAGATCTCTTTCTACCCACAAGGCTTCATTGTCACTGAGAAGAATGTCATTGCAATTGACACTATTATGAAATTGGTGCTTCATAGACCTTTTGAATTCCTTAATCAATGGTGAAATCTGGTTACAATGGTTCTTCGGTCCTATGAGAATTATGGATTATAAGTACAGTTGTGATGGTTGTGCTCCCTCTGTCTTTCTACCCGACAAAGCCAAGCTGGGTGATATCCCAATTTTGAAATTGGCGAGGTTTCTTAGGTACTGTGTGTTATTGGGCCATTGGAAATTACTGCTGCTTGTGAATACATGTGCTTCCAGTGGTTGACTTTTTTTTATGGGTTTTGGTTGCCTTGTTTCAGTCGAGGAGTTAATCAAATGAGGCAATGCATACGAGGAAGAGAAGATGCTTATTTCCTTCAATAGAAACATTTAGCAAAGAAATGAAATTGGTGACGATAAAGGTGCAACAAGTTGTTTCTGGTGAAGAAAGAAAAGAAAGGTGGGGAGCAGCTGTCTGTTTCTTTATTAGAGAAGAGGCAACTCGGTTTTGTTGTGTTCATCTTGTTGATCTGTGAATTATACGGGGGTTATTTGTTATCACACATCTTATTGTGTGCGCCTTATTTTTTCTTGTTAAATTAAGTTTATTCATTCATTACCCAAGAGCAAGCTCGGAAATGCTTCTTTTTTTCTCTGTAAAGAACTCTACACCCACCTTTGCAAGGTGTGGAACTCTTGGAGGTGTTTCTGTGCACGTAATTGGTGTTTCAGGCCGAAATTCGAAAAGGAGTTTTGGTTGGCGATGAAAGAAAACTGGTTCCAATTTGTAATGTTTCTGGCTGAATTGGAATGAAATTTGATTGGAAACAAACTGAAATTTTATCTGTTAAATTGACATGCCTCTCTTTCCATGCATCTCTCTTATTGAGCATCTGTCACCTGTGTACGTGTGTGGACCGCTACCATGTCTTCCCCTACATCCTTTGCCTCGTGTTCTTGTTTGCTCTTTTTGGTGCGTTTTAGGTCTTCATTTCACTTTCCCAAACCACTTTCAATAGGATGTCGCTCGTTCAATGGTTCTTTGGCCACTTCCTCTGTATATTCCCTAATGGATAACATTTATATACGGTATCAACCTTGTCAGTAACCACACTTAAAAAAGTCCATGCCAAAAGAGTGTTACGATGATCTCTAACATTGTGGATAGAGGGTATTTTTCTGGTTTTCAGGTCTCTCATAATGCTACTTGAATTTATCACCTCTAATATGCGGATGATATTTTGTTTTTTTTGTGATGTGCGCGGATAAAGAATAAATTGACGAGATTGAAAGGTTTTTGATTTGTTGTGAGTTGGTTTTGAGTTTGAAAGTAAATTTTGGAAAAACAGCAATGATTGGTGTAAAGTGTAATGAGAAGCTGGTTAATGATTTAGCTTTGAGATTTGGGTGTAGGGTGGATAAGTTTCCCTTTAAATGCTTGGGCTGCCGATTTCAGATGGAAACTCGCCCAATCTCAGTTTGGGACAATGTTATTCAAATAGTTCAATTTAAGCTAGACTTATGAAAGCCTAAATACCTCTCTTTGGGGCGTTGAGTTACCTTACTGAACTCTTGTCTAGCAAACCTGCCTATTTATCAGATGTCTCTTCACCGTATGCTAATAGCAGTTTTAAAGTGTATCGAGTTTATGATGCACTACTTCTTGTGGGGGCTCCTTTGGAGAAGATAGAAAATTTCACCGTATTCGATGGGAGAAAGTTTGCACTCCCAAGTGTGAAGGAGAGTTAGGGATTATTGCTTATGAATGCTGCCTGGTTATGTAAATGGTGGTGGTGAAGTCTCTTAAATAAAAATCAGCTCTGGTATAAAATGCTCCTCTCAAAGTCTGACCCGGATGGGTTTGGGATGTGGATTAAAAGATGAGAGGGGAGGGATAGCACCTCCTTTTTATGGAGAGATATCTATGCACTCGAGCATATTGTTGATCGCAATATGTGATGCTTGTGGGTTTGAGAACTATGGTCTCTTTTTGGCACCATAAATGGTTGGGTAGCAAACCCTTGAAATATGCCTTTCTCCTTTTGTTTAAAAAAGTTAGCTGCCCCCATGCCACAGTTGCATATTTGGTGGAGTTTACTTTGTTTAAAAAAGTTAGCTGCCCCCAGGCCACAGTTGCAGATTTGGTAGAGTTTAGAGATGACAAACATAGCTAGAATATTACTTTCCCTTATGATAGAAATCATAATTATCTTTACCAACCGCTTATCGATATGTTTCAAAAGCTCGAGCAATCGTTTTTAAGGAAGCATGGCAAGGATGAAGTGTTGTGGGAAATTGAAAATGACGGTCTCTTTTCCGTCAAATCTGTCTATCTTTTACTCTTCTTTGGTAGAGTGCGTTGGACACTTCCAAGCTTGTCAAAGATTTGGAAATGGCCCATTTCTCATATGGTGCAAGTGTTCATATGGTTAGTGACCCAAGATAAAGTCCTAATTGTGGACAATTTAATTAAGAGAGGGAAGATCATCACAAATATGTGTTTGATGTGTAAAGAAGATGGCGAGGCAAAGGCGCATCTGTTTATCCCAGTGGTTTAAAAAACGGATCGGTGCCCCGGATTGGGCACTCTAAAAACCCATCCGGATCAGTGAATCGGCGATCCAGATTGGGAATCGGCCGAATCGGTCGGATTAAGCTTTAAAAAAAATCCAAAATTTTTTTATTAAATTTTCATTATAAATGTTGTTTTTTAGGAATTCAATAAAAAATGAGGGTATTGCATTATTAGCTTTCATTTTTTTCATCAATTTGCGAATATTGAGATGTTATTTCCCTATATGAACTTATGTTAACTATTAAATTTATAACATACAAAAGAAAAATTATATACAAAAAGTATATAATCATACATAGATTATAATAAATAGTGAATTAAATCGATGAAAAAATAGCCACTTAAATCTCGAATTGGCGGTAAACTCTAATCCGCTAAAAAAACCCCCAAATTATTACAACCTAATTAACTATAATATTATATACTGAAATTGAAATTGTTGGTTTATATTTTATAATTATTTTGTTATACAAATAATAACAAATCCTAAAAGATAAGAATATATTATGCTACATTTTTTTGCTTGTTGTATTACCTTTCATTTTCTTTTGACAACAAAAATAAGAAAATGATGCTATCAAGGTACCTTTTATTTTTCTATACTTTTTATTTTATTTTTTGATAAAAAATACTTGTTATATTACCTTTTAATTCTTGTTATATTGCATTTTGCTTTTTGAGAAGAAAATAAAAAAAATATTGTATTATATTTTTTTTTGAAAAACCTTTTATTTTTTATTTTTACTTTATTTTGTTCCTCTATTTTGTTTCTTGTAGAGGAAGCAAAACCTCTATTTTGTTTCTTGTAGATGAAACAAAAAAAGGAATGGCGCCCAAGGGGCTCGAAGTTCTAAGTTGGGACGTATAATAAGATTTTAATAGTCATAGCCACTAGCTCCAAGTAATAGCAGTGTGCTTTAAATATCCGTATAAATATTATAATCATTTACGTGTATGTGGGAATTATCCCATATCGAAGCTTTAATCTAAGTGTGTATCTTATAAATGCTTCTGGCAGGGCATTACAAAACACGTTGGTTGTGTAGCAGACTCAATTTCAGCATTGAGACCCATGTGTGCTTGGCGCATGGCAATAAATATACCTTTAAATTTTAAATAAATTACACCACCCAATTCTCTCTAGACACGAGCGATTATTTGTGTTTTGGCTAAATCGGCACGCCCGTATTGAATCGGGTGACTCGGCGACTTTTCAAACGATTATGTGTTTTGGTGACTCGACGACTTTTCAAAAGGTTCTTTAACGATTATGTGTTTTGGTGACTCGACGACTTTTCAAAAGGTTCTTTGTGTTTTGGTGGAATCTGCATGCCCGTATCGAATCGGGCGACTCGGTGACTTTTCAAACACTGGTTTATCCAATGCTCATTTATCTCCAAAATATGGTGGTGGTGTTTTCCAAAATATGGTGGTGATGTTTTCAAATGTTGGGGATCAACCTTATCCTTCCACAACACGTGCTGCACCTGATTACTCAAATTGAGGTTCCTTTACCGAAAGTTGGGGTCTCTATTTGGAGGACCTTACGAGGTGTCATTTTGTGGGAAGTGTGGTTGGAAAGAAATCAAAGAACCTTTGAAGGGAAAGTTTGTAGCTTTGATAGGATTCTTAATAATATCAAACTTTCTCTTTGGTCGTGGCTACATGTTTCTAACGTGGGAAAGAGTATCTATAAGGTTGATGTCATGATTAATGTTTCCAACCTCTTTTAACTTGATGTGCCTAAGATTAGACCCTTAACCACTAGATCAAGGAGTGTTTAAACTGAATTTTGATGGTAGCTCGCTAGGCAACCCAGGCCCAGCTGGTTTTGGTGGAACTATCCAGGATTGGTGAGGAAATGTTATTCTCGCATATGCTGGTCTATGCAGAATTGCAACGGTAAATAGAGCCGAGTTTCTTGCTATTCTTCATGGTCTGAAATCTTTAGTGGCAAGAAACCCCGCGGTGAGTATCATCGTTGAAGGGGAATCGATGAATGTGATTAAGTAGTGTAAGGAAAAACAACGCTTCCCGTGGCAACTCAAGATGATTGGGAATCAGATCTTCGATCTGATGTCTTCTTTGACTTTGTACTTGGCTCATGTTTATAGGGAAACAAATGATTTGGCAGATTTCTTGGCTAAAAGGGGAGTAGTGCTTGACTCTTTGGTAACCTATATTGATATTTTCGCTATTCTGTAAGTTGTTCTTTTTTTAGTAAATTTCAAACTTCCGTTAAAAAAAAAAGAAAAAAAAAGGGTGTTCAGATATTGGAAATCCTCAAGTTAATGATCTTGACTTCACGATGTAGAGATATGAGAATTAAAAAAAAAAGGATTTCAAACAATAATAAAAAATACATTTTGTAACAAGTTTCAAAAAAATTACGTGTTTATAAATTTATTGGATTTGTCTTTGTTTTTTATGCTTTAAATTATAGGTAAAGATATATTTTCACACCATCATTGGGGTTCTCAGCACTAAAAATTACATCTGTCGACAACCTTTAAGTGCACTGTACTTTGATTGTTTAATATTAGCACCTTGTACAAACGCCTCTCACTAATTCACCTTACTTTGATTTGTTTAATATGAACAACTTATACAAACCTCACACTTCATCAAGTTGAAACTGCCATCAAAATTTTAACTTGAGCCACCCCTCCATGGGAGGTTCCCAGTTGGATGATCTTACAGGTCTATCCTTTTCATCACTAAGAGCTCTGAGATATTGGTAGAGAAAAATTCTTTGGGAATTTTGCTGAATTCCGGGCTAGACTGTGCACAGTGGATCACCGAGGTTATAATGGCCATTGCGCAAAGGCTATGCCATTTCTTTCCTTCCATTAGTTCCACAACATTGCCCCAATAAGTACTAACCACAGGTGTATCCCTTCTTTCGAAAACGGTGGAGAGAGACAATAGTCAAGGAGGTCTTCTATGTTACCAGGCATCATTTAGTTCGACTTGGATAACCTTTTACACATTGCCATACTACTTTGCAAGGAGACCCCCCTCGATCGAAGCGTCCTAAAAAGCTCCCGAAGTATATATATATATAAAAGGTACGGTTTCTATAAGGTTGCAGTTTTAAATAATCCAATTAAGACGTACCACCAAATTTTATCATAACATGTAATTTTGCTGTAAAAAATTCTTAGGATTATCTTAAAATTTATTTTCATATCTAATTAGAAAATTTTAAATTAAAAAAAATAGTTAAAATCAAGGAGATCTATAAACATATGAAAATATTGAAAATGGACGGCATAGATAATGTGTTGCAAGACGCACTATTTCTGAAACTCAATTTTATTTATTTATATTCATACATCTCGATGTTGTGATGATCAAATAGAGGGTTTTTCAACATTAAAACAACATTTCCAATAGATTTTTTAGGTGCATATATAATTCTACATTTTAAGGTTGCAACCTTATATAAACTTTTCCCATATGCATATACGGAAAAATCTTCCCAACGCCTATAGGCGAAAATGAACAGTGATTTCACCTACTCTCATCACCGTCCAAAGTTCATCACACGATCACTATTGTCTGGTAGTGTTTCATTTTTAATTTTTTTTTTCTACAAATTGAAATGATCTAAAATTTGGAGGGTATGTACATCTTAGTGAGGCACACCTAATAAAAATATAAAAAAATAATCCTCAAAAGACCAATTGACCAAAATACCTCTGAAACTTTTCTAGGGTATTTGTTCAATTTATTTCATGTAAAATATTTTTCGTAGATTCTCCTATTTTTGATGAACACACGCTTCAAATTTCAAGTCAATTCTATTTGTAGAAAAAAATGAAAAATGAAACACTACCAGACAATCGTGACCGCACGATGAACTTTGGACTGTGATGAGGTAGGCGAAATCATTGTTCATTTTCGCTTATAGGCATTTTATAGTATCTTCCTCTATATATAGAGTAATGATCCTATGAGACCCTCCCACACCCATGTGTGTAGGATCCCAAAGGATCGCCATGAAATTTAGCACAGATCTCTAGGACAGTTATCACATGGATGTGAGACTTGACTTTTCTAGATATCTATGCCAAATTTAATGAAGATCCTTTGGGGTCCTATGCACATGGGTGAGGGAGGGTCTCACAAGGTCATTTCCCATATATATATATATATAGGAAAACACTACGGAACAGCTATAGGCGAAAATGAACAGTGATTTCGCCTACCCCCATTACCATCCAAAGTTCATCGCGCGGTCACAATTGTCCAGTAGTTTTTTATTTTTCATTTTTTTTTACAAATCAGAATGACCTAAAATTTGGAACGTGTATTCAACAAAAATAGGGGAATCTTTGAAAAATATAAAAAAAATATTTTACATGAAAAACATTGATCAAAATACCCCTGAAACCTTTCAGGGGTATTTTGGTCAATTTTGTTTATGGGATAATTTTTTTTATATTTTTATTAGATGTGTCTCAGTAAGATACACATACCTTCCAAATTTTAGGTTATTCAATTTATAAAAAAAATAAAAAATAAAATACTATCGAACAATCGTGACTGCACGATGAAACTTTGACGGTAATGAGGGTAGGCAAAATCACTATTCATTTTCGCCTATAAGCGTTAGGAAGACTTTTCCATATATATATTTTTATAAGAAAAGTTTATATAAAGTTGCAACCTTACCTCTGTAGGCGAAAATGAACAGTGATCAATCAAAGGGTTTTCCAACATTAAAATAAGAAAAGTTTATATAAAGTTGGAAAACCCTTTGATTGATCATCTCGACATCGAAATGTATGACCATGAAAAATAAAAAGAGTTTAAGTCTCAGAAATAGTGCAGTTTACAACGTATTATCTATACTGTCCATTTTCAAGATTTTCATTGTTTATAGATCTACTTGATTTTAACCATTTTTTAAATTTAAAATTTTATAATTAGATATAAAAATAGATTTGAGTTAAGCCTAAGAACATTTTACATCAAAGTTATATACCATGATAAAATTTGAAAGTGCACCTTACCTCTATAGCTACGGATGCATCTGTATACCAATTGCACCTATATGTATATATAGCCAGAGGAGGACCCTTGCAATTCATTCTTTCAAGTGTCCTTTATTATTTCCAATTTCATTACTTTTCCTTTTGTATTATACCTATTTTATCTTTTTATGTTTAAGTTTTTTGCATTATTCCTATTGGAAAGTGATACTTTTTCCCTTTTTTCCATTCAGTCCCGCTTAAATTAGTTATTACTAATGCATATCTTTATATAAGGTTTCGTGTGTGGGCACGTGTGGTGTATATTTTGCCTAAGGTTGCAAGCTTAAACAATCAAAATAAAGCACACCTCCAAACTTTGTTATAAGAGGCAATTTTAAAATAAAGTCTAGAAAGAGATAAAATTATGTACCATGATAAATTTTGAAAGTGCACCTTACCTCTACAGCTACAAATGCATATGTATGCCAACTCCATCCTATTAAAAAATGCATTACAAATCAAATTCTTTATTTCTCAAATTTCTATATATATTTTTTAATTTCTTTAAAATACCAGTCAATCACCAAAACCGCCCAAAATCGAAACCAGCCACTGGCCATTTCTGATCTAACCAAGCGGTTAGCGGTTAGATCGCCCAATTTTTCCAAAAGTGCTTCGAATACTATTGGGTCAATTACCAAATGATCACTCATTTGCCCAAAATTATTGGGGGTCAATTACCAAAATGGGCACTCATTTGCCTTAACTTATGAGCACCCACTCCCCTCTCGCATAAATTTTTTGGGGTTTTTTATTTTCGCACTCGCAAGGGCTGCCCGGCGTTTGCATTGCCGGACAGGCGGCATCCGTTTGGGCTTTCCAAAAACCCTGCAAGCCTCATTTCCAGCTCTCACTCGCTATTTTCTTTTCTCTCTCTCAAGTTCACATTCTCTCTCTCTCTTAAGTTCTTCGATTTCTCCCATATCTTTCTATGGTGGATTATAAGGAGATGGGTCTTCTGGGGAGCTCTTCTCCATAGTTTAAAAGAGAGAAAATTAGAGAGAAGAGATAGAAAATGGTGCCCTAATTTTTTTTGGAGAAAATGCTGCCCCAATTCAGAGAGTGATCTTGTAACCTCTGAGAAAGAAACCAAATTTGAGAGAGTAATGAACAGGGCCTTCATCAGAATGGTTTTTTGTTAGATGAGAGAGAAACTATTGCCCCATTTCATCAATTGGGTACTCCTACCGGTAAATGATAACTTAACAGATAAACTCGTAGTAGAAAAGGGCTCTTTTCGGAAAGTCTCTACAAGATAAGAAGTTCAATGAATCGCGAAAAGAAAATGATATTGGTCCTCATGGTTTCAATTCACAGATTGATGATTATTGGACTGTGTTTAATCCAAACGATCAGGTTTGAATTTGAATCCTAAATCTGCTTCCCCTTTCAATCGTACATCAGTTGCAGGTTCCCCATTTACTGAAATCCTAAAATTAAAAATAATGGTTGGTTTTCTCAAGCTCTATCTCCCCTTCAAAAATGGTGATTTATTCACCACTTAATCCTAAAAAGGCAAGAAAAGCCACTCCTCTTATTTGGATTCACTTTATAATGGTTGTGGTCCACATAAGTGTTGTAAATCAAGATAACCCAGTTACTCTTTTTGAGCATGTCGGGATATCTCAAATCCACCCAGTGTAATGAGCTACCATAATAATTTCAACACTCAAATATTATGCCCAAGATGTAATTACAAGTGTAATATAATTGAAAAAAATAAATAAACAAGAAAACAAGTAATATGGAAAATTATTGAAGAATAATACGAATGAAAGTAGAGAGGGTCACACACATATACGTAGTTCATTCAATGTATTCAGAAGAAAACTTACAAGAATGAGGTTATATAGAGTTACCTTATACAATACCAAGAAAAGCTCAAACAAAAGAACTTCCTACCACAAAATCACTTACCATCGACTCTAATTCACCGATGCTACAAAGAAATGCCGATAAAATGGCTCAACTCGAACCCATACCGTGGTACTAGGGTTTTGTAGAAAAAAAAGCCTCAAATTTTCTCTTCAACCTTCTCTCTACATTTTCACCATTTGTTTTCTTCTCACCTCTTTTTCTTACTCAACTCAAATGAGTTATAAAGCCTTATGAGAAAGAACATTTTTACTATGACTAACCCTCATCGTAATGAAACTACCAAGAAAGGAAAACTCAATTGGTTAGCAAGTGCCTTAGCAAGAGCCATTCTTGTACTTTAAGGTTAACTCGTAGTTTTTTTCAGAGAAAGCTTCTACTCTTGTACCTTCATGTCAGGAACCTCTAAATGTAGAGAAAGACTGATGCCACAATATCGAAACAATCTATATCTCAATTCGTGTAATAATGTCACATTAGCCCAAGACTCAAAACCAAATAAAAAAAAAACAACAAAAAAGATGAGGTGGAAAAAAAACATTCATTAAAAAATCACATGGGTTACACAAAGAAATTACAATCTTGCCACGCAATATTAACCATGATACATGTTAGCCAATTTTTTCACCACACACCTCTTTTTAAATAGAGATTTTTTACAACCATATTTACCTACAAAAACTACCCCACTTGCAACAACAACTACTAACCACCTAGTAATTTCATAACTTCTTATTATATAAACTTACAAGTACAACTTCACTACATCACTGACAATAAAATAATATAAAAACTAATATACTTTCTAGAAAATAGACTTTAACCATTGGGAAATGTTTATATAGAGCCGAGGCTCTAAATAATCAAATTAGTGCTTACCTCAAAATTTTCACTAGAAGATATTATTTTGATGCCCAAATATCCTCAAATTGATCATCTCGACATCAAGATACATGTTTCAAGTTTTAGAAATAGTGTATTTTGTAATGCATTTTTTAAACATTATAAATAAAGGTGAAAATATATTTTAAGGCTATCACAAAGATTTTCAATGTTGAAACCACATTTCTCGACACTATTTGAAGGTAGGCTCTAATTTGATTGTTTAGAGCCTAGGCTCTATACAAACCTAACCCTAAACAATTTTAACACTCCTTCTTAAAATGATTTTCTAAAAAAGTGTCCATGTATACGCGATCATCTCCATCATTTCCCAAAATTGAAAATTCGATAATTTAGTAGGCCACCAAAGAGATTCTCAAATTCCACCAAGTAGGGCTACATAGCCCACCCTTGAATAGAGGTAATATTGGGAATGTACTCCGTCGTTAAACCATGAATGATATGTCACTTCATTTGTGCATCCAAATAGGTTCTTCTGCATCAATGGGAGATCTCCAAATTAAGAAGAATTAAGAAATAGAAAGACCACCTAGAAATGAGTTCCCAACTCAACATTAAAACCATTAGGCCTTCCACCGAATGCATCTTCAAAAAAACAATTGATCTTGTTCACCAAATATCGAGTATGAAGAAGAACCTTTTCTCTGTTGCCAATGTTAGGATAGAGTTTTAGGGGGAGTGTTAGGATATAGATATATTGGATTCATATTGATATATATCACTATGGATGTATATGTATATATCTCTTGATAAGGTTAGGTATCTAGAAGATAGCGACTAAGTTACTTGGTCATCAAGTTATCATACCATAATTATCTCCTATAATCGTGTGATTGTCCTTTATATAAAGATGAACTTATTGATATAAACATTCATCAAATATAATGAAGATATAGCCGGTTGGGGCTTTGGATCCGTGGACGTAAGGGTTCGGCCTGAACCACGCAAATATTCTCGCTCCCTTCTATGTTCCTACAAATTCTAACATGGTATCAGAGCCATAGACTCTTCGACTCAGATCTGATATTGGGAAATTTCAAGACCATCTGCAACCACTGATCCTTGTTACTATGTTGGTAGCATGACCTTTATTCTCCCATGATGTCCAAAGATCAAGTTGGTAAAAAGAGGGAGTGAGACATGATGGTGATTCCGGGGTTCCCTGTGAACGATGGCGATGTGAAGCGAATGTTGAATATTATCCAGGGTTTCTTGTCTCAAATTTCAACTGCAACCCTTGACCTCCAAATCATTGGCATGGATCAATTTGCTATGGTGGAAGAATTGGCTTTACTTATTAAAGATAACTTACCTTGTAAGCATCTCATTCTTTCAATGGAAGATTGTCCTAGTCAAATTCCTTCAACGAAATACATGCTTCGAGGCTGTCTTGGAGCTCGTACCAATGAATCCTTACCACTGTATGCTTCTACATGATTTTCGGGTTAGCACATGAATCTGTTGGTGAAGGAGATGATCACCATTTAAATCTGGATTTAAATCGTATTTTTTTTTTAAGATGTGGGGTTTTGTCTAGAAGCCCAATTTCATTGGAATTTTTTTTTATTTTTTTATTTTTTTATAAGATTGTACTCAAAAGAAAAAAAAAAAAATTGTATTTTTGCAAATTGGGTGTTTCTTCGTATCCACACCCAACTTAAGGGGGAGAGTATAGGAGATGAGATAAGTAGAGATGAAGTTAACATCTCTAATGTAACCTCTATGTGGACAAGAAAATCAAAATTATGGATCAGTTCAATTGCTATACAAAGGGAAGTTATGGTTGGTGATCAAGAGTTCCGTCTCCAGATGAGGAGATGAAGATGATCGAATTTCACAGTTATGGGTGATGATCAAGAGTTCCGTCTCCAGATGAGGAGATGAAGATGATCGAATTTCACAGTTATCAAATTTCTCGATCTTGGTTGATGATCAAGTTTTTCGTTCTTTGATTTTATTTAATGATGGATTTTTCCGTTGCTCCATCCTGTGTGATGATCGTCGAGTTTTTTGTTACTCGATCTTGGATGTTCCAAAGAGAGAGAAAAATCATTTTCTTTTAAAGAGAGCAAGCCTCTAGACAAAAAAGAAACCTCTAAAGAGAGATATCTTGAAGAAAGTAGAGAGCCCAAGAAAGGTTGTTTCTTGGAAGTCCATGGTAACGTATGATTTTTATTTTTTTTTGGTAACTTTGTATTGTTCAAACTCGAGCTTCTTTGTGTCAAAGCATCTTGAGTTTGAGGGGGAGTGTTGGGATATAAATATCTTGAGTTCATATTGATATACATCACTATGGATGTATATGTATATATCTCTTGATAAGGTTAGGTATCTAGAAGATAGAGACTAAGTTACTTGGTCATCAAGTTATCATACCATAATTATCTCCTCTAATCGTGTGATTGTCCTCTATATAAAGAGGAACTTATTGATGTAAACATTCATCCAATATAATGAAGATATAGCCTGTTGAAGCTTTGGATCCGTGGACGTAAGGGTTCGACCTGAACCATGTAAATATTCTCTCTCCCTTCTATGATCCCACAAATTCTAACAGCCAATAATGTGGATTCGGGCTAATATGTTCTACTCGGGCCTAAAGACATGAAGTTCCTAATAAACATCGTAAGTTTGACGGCAGATGTTGTTCATACTTGTAAAAGAGTTAAAGATTTATTTGTTTTATCATCTACCATGTCATATGTTGATAAAATGAGAACAAATGATGGGGCTTCAATTTGGCATGCTAGATTGAGGCATCTTAGAATAGACAAATTGAAAGTTAAGGTGTTGAAATTTTTGGTAAATGGATTGCCTAAATTGAGTACATTTGGCAAAGGTGAAGTATGTGAACGGTGTCAATATGGTAAGGCACATCGTCTTCCATTTGACAAGTCATTTTCAAAGTGCAAGGCCCCATTGGAGCTTATCCAAAGTGATTTGATGGGACCTTGTGTTACGCCTTCACATTCGGGTTTTCGCTACATGTCATTGTCTGTTGATGACTTTACAACATACACATGAGTTTATTTTGTAAAAGGGTAATCATATGCATTTTCAAAATTCAAGGAGTTTAAGATGACCGTTGAAGGTGTTCTAAACATGAAGATTAAAAGGTTGAGGACCGATAACAGGGGGGAAGTTTAACTCTAACGACTTCTCTTCATTTTGCCGTATACATGTCATTAAAAGGGAGCTTTCCTTTGTCTACACACTACGGTAAAATGGTATGGCTGAAAGAAAGATTAGGTACATTATACAAATAAGCAAAAGTTGGCTTCATGAAAAGAATTTATCCAAAGCTTTGTGGGCAGAGGGTATGGCATGTGCAACTTATGTGATTAACTGGGTGCCTCTTAGTCTGGTTAATATGAAGTCCCTTTATGAAATGATGTTTGGGGAGAAGCCTAATGTCAAATATTTCAATATTCTTGGTTCAATTTGCTATGTTTATTTGCCGGATGCAAAAAGAACCAAGTTGGATGCTAAGGCAAAGAACTGCGTTTTCATTGGTTATGATGAAAGTAAGAAATGATGGAAGTGCATGGATAAAAAAACTCATAATTTTACGATTTCTATAGATGTAGTATTTGATGAGGTATCTTCATATTATAAAATGAATGGTACTTCCATGGGGAGTGTTCGTGATAGCACTCATGTTTGTGATGAGAAGCAAAAGGAAGTTAGTTTACCTACAACTCCAAATGCTCCAATGTTGACTGGTGGTTCTTCTTCTTCATCTATGGGGGAGCAATGTGATAGGGGAGTAGAGTTGATTGTCGTGAAATATATGAGTATCAAGCTGATCATAATATTGCCGAGAATGGGGAAAGTGTTTCTTGACTGGGACCACAACAGTTGATGCATTAGCCTCTATTATTTTTGAGGATGATTGGATCATAGATTCTGGTTGTGAGCATCATCTCACTGACGATGATTCCAAGTTCTCAAGTTTTTGAGATTACAATGACAATGATGTTTGCTGATAATTCCATTCATCCAGTGGAAAAGAAGGAGTCGTCACGATTGATGGAGATGTCGTATTTATTGGCAACAACAAATATTCTCACAAGGAAAAATATAAAATTAAAGGTTCCAATGATCATGATGATGTAAAATCGTCCAGTAAAGGTGATGGAAACCAGAAATATGTCAATAACTGCCGTGATAAATTGAAATGTGGAAATGTACTTTACACAATGTCAAAGCGCTACTATCGGACCGTACTTACACAGTGTCAGTGCTGGACTACACTTTACATAGTGCTGGAGCCCTATTGTCGGACTTTACACACTGCCGAAATGCTACTGCACCGCACTTACATAGTGCCGCCTCTATTTTGGTGGGATAGAGGAGAGATGAGTGAGTACCGTAAAAGTAAGGGAAGATAGTTTAGACATTTTTTTATTTTTTATTTGGTTGGAAGTATTAGCAGAGAAATTATATTTTGGGGAGAAAATAAAATGAGAGAAAAGGTTAGGATAAAGGTAAATTGCATAGAAAGTATTGTCTTGGTTTTTTTTTTTTTTTGTAATTTTCCCAAGAAACTTCATCCTATTTCCGGGCCATCAGACCTTACAGGGTAGGTATACCCCAATAAAGGGCTAGAATTGAAAGCCTCTCGACCTGGATATTGCATCCAGGGGAGCATTTCCATGGAGAGCTCCCAACTAATGGAGCACAATCTTCTTGGTTTTATGGGCCTTCTCCCATCACCTGAACCGTGCCACCATCCCCAAACAAGTTTTATTGGTTTCCTCGATGATTTTAAAACCAGGTTTTGTCTCTCGTCACCAAATCCTTACCCAAAAAGTTCCCAACCCAAAATTCCTCTCTCTTCGACCCCCAATTTCTGTTCTTCTTCTCTCTCTGTAGGTACCCACATCAAGAACACCCCATGTGAGCAAAACCCGTCTCTCAAATCCATGTTTAGACCAGTAACAAGAGATAATCAAGCAATCAAAGCCATGCTGAAGAACATTTCCGTATTTGAAAAGGCCTTTATAGGAGCCATGGCTGGAGGCTTTGCAGGTGCTTTCACATATGTTTGCCTTCTCCCACTTGACACAGTCAAGACCAAGCTCCAAACCAGAGGGGCCTCAGAATTATACACAGGAGCCATTGATGTAATCTCCAAGGTCCTCAAGAACGAAGGAATTCTTGGACTTTATAGTGGGGTTTCGGCTGTCATTGTGGGCTCTGCAATTTCCTCTGCAATTTACTTTGGCACCTGTGAATTGGGTAAGTCTCTTTTGGCCAAAGTTCCAAGTGTTCCTCCTATTATGATCCCCCCAACTGCTGGCGCAATGGGTAATCTCGTTTCTTCCGCGATAATGGTGCCCAAAGAGCTAATTACACAGAGAATGCAAGCTGGGGCTAAAGGTAGGTCTTGGGAAGTTCTATTAAGAATTCTAGAGAGAGATGGGATATTGGGTCTTTATGCTGGTTACTCTGCAACTTTACTAAGAAATTTACCAGCAGGGGTCTTGAGTTATTCCTCTTTTGAGTATTTGAAATCAGCTGTATTGAGTAGAACTGGGAATTCTCACCTTGAACCTTTTCAAAGTGTTTGTTGTGGGGCTTTAGCAGGGGCCATTTCGGCCTCTCTCACTACTCCTTTAGATGTTGTTAAGACCAGGTTGATGACCCAAATTCAAAGTGGGGCAATTGTGGATCCAGAGACTAAGGCAAAGATAACCATTTTGGTGTATACTGGTATTTCTTCAACTATGAGAGAAATATTGAAGGAAGAAGGGTGGATGGGCTTGACTAGAGGAATGGGTCCTCGGGTTCTCCATAGTGCTTGTTTTGCCGCATTAGGTTATTTTGCTTTTGAGACTGCGAAACTCACTTTCCTTCATCATCATGTTAGTCGTAAAGAAAAGGCATTGCATCATGATTAAGTGTCTTATGGGTCAGTTTTGTTGGATTAGTTGTGAGCTTGTATGATTTTTAAGTTTGATTTGTATGGATTGATCGGTCTATCTCAGTGCTGCTAAGTTTATTTGAGAGGCTTGTCTGCCTTCTGATATTGTTTTAGTTGAGAATTTTACAGTGCTGTTACTGGCTTCAATTTCATACAAATACAAAAACTAGAAACTATGTTCTGGGTTTGTTATAGCTTCATAATTTAAATAATCATTTGATAGAGCATAATGGCGGACCAGGATTCATACAGCCGACCCAAATAGTTGGGAAAGTTTGATGATGATGATGCTTTGATTTGAAAGTTTTAATTGTATGGATCAGTCATCCTCACTGCTAATCATAATTCAAAGGTTTTCTTCTGCACACATTTTCTGCCTTGCAATTATGATAAATACTTGCTAGAAATTTTCTTGGAAGCCTCCAGGTTTTTGTTGATGGCTTCAGTTTGAGCTTGTTATTAACTAATTGCCTTTCTTATAAAGAAACTTAGTCCTAGTATTGGAAGGGGAAATGATCTTGGTAAATTCTTCTGCTTAGGATTGCCAAGCTTTGGTGAATGACATGGTATCCTCTGCCGTAACACGCGATCAAGTGTTGATACGTAATCCCTACAAGTCCAAATTTTATGGTCCTTACCAGCTTCATGAAATGATTTAAAGTTCGAAGAGTCTACATACCTTGGGTCTGTGGAAGTTATAAACGAATTTTGCACTTGTTAACTCTGAATTTCGTTCATAAGTTTGTGGGTTGACATCAATGAATATCCTAGGACATTCAGCAAATATAATTTTGGATTCATTCTGACATAATTTTTCTTCCCTTTTGTTTCTTCAGTATTTATTTTATAGTTTGAATTACTTTCTACGCAGATTGTGACTATCTAATTGTCAACTAAGTGATAATTTGGTTTCATTAGTCTCTATTATCATGTCAGTTTAAAACAGTTAGGCTATTCTGGATGATATTCCCATTCTGGTGAGTGAACTTAGCTTAACAAATATATGCACAGAGTTTCTCCAGTCTCAACTAAGCCTGGGCTATTGAAACAAATGCAGCTAGATGGGTTGTTCCAAAACATGCGGTTTCTCAAGATTTAGCTAGTAGGAACTTCACGCAGGATATGAATTACATCTGGATTTATTTGAATGACCTGTTAACTGATCAATTGTGAACTTCAAGAGGTCAGGTATCGTATTTTTCTTGGATCTTTCTAATGTTTAAAAATTAGATGTTTGTTTTATACACCTCAAGTGGACTGTTCCTGCTGAATGATGATCTACATGAAAATTCATAACATAGAGTCAAGTTGGAGTACCTTGTTGGCAAGATGCCTTTTACAAGAAATGACACCATCTACCATATATACTTTTTGCATGCATAAATTGGTGCACCTCTGTATATATCAGCATTGAGAAATCCAAAATCAAGCACCAAACAGCCTGTGTATAAGCCCGCCTTGTGCGGCTCTTTTGTGGCCACCAAACCGTGCCCAAATATATAGCATAGATACATTATTTCAATAATATAGATAATCAAATATCAGTATAATTTATTCTATATGCTATAGTTTGTACACCAACACACAAACACTCTTAAAGAATGCTTGTGCCATAAATTTTGTGACGCTAACTCTATACCTACATAAATTTCTTTTCTGAGGTTACTATCTGTGCCTGTTGGTGCATTTTGGAAAATCTCAGCCCAGCTGCTGCTGAAATCCTTTGCACCAAATAAATATCAACCAATTTGTTAAACATGGTAACCCTCATTCTCTTGTGATTAAATGTCGTGCTGTTGTGTGCGTTGGTCCGTTCTGTGAACTATCAATGAATCCTTTGCTCCATGTTATTAGCAACCAAGTTTCCAGCCATGCGCTCGTGCTCTATTCTGACTGAACACTTAATTGATAAATAGGGATGGATTGGAGTCCTTAAGAACAATTTGCTTTTCATGCTTTATATCCCCCCTTCAAGTTCTCCCAACAGGTACCTTGAGATTCATGGCGGCTGATAACTTGAGAATTTCTTCTCTTATCTCTGATTGAGAATATTAAATTGCCACTACAAAGTTTGTTAATTTTGGTCTCTTCCAGCTATTCAGGTTTTGTAGACATCCCTTCAGTTTCACGAGTTTTCCACCAAGTATGTGGCTTGAGTTTGCATGGAAGTCTTCTTCATCGGAATGGTCCTTGTTTCTGTATTACTCTTTTGCGGGTAGAATATCTCATGGATCACATTTAGTTGCAAGAACGCTTTATGTTTTTTCTTTACTAGATCCTACCATGGATGATTGTCCATTTTGACTAGAATTTGTAAGTTTTTGTTGCTTCATAAATCACATACTTTTTTCCCCCTTCTTTAGATTGTTCCAATCGGTGACATTAGTTTATGAGGTTCAAATTCATCTACTTGCAGAATATAAACCGCTCATTTGCGGGGGTTTGGACATATAACATCACTTTACCCTTCCCCTGTTGATTATGTAAGTGCTCTAGTAGATGGCCAGTTGAACCAGTATTGACAAGCCATACGTAGCCTATTAAGATAACTGATCAAGAGGCAAGCTTGTCATCCAATGTGCAATGTGCCATCCAACGTGCAATGTGCCCAAGGAGTAAATGAGCTATTCGTCAACATTCAACAGGCAAGCTTCTTTATCTACTAAGGAGCTACGATATCTAAGGAACCCAGCTAATAATTCAGACTGAGTCTTGGTCTCCTAATGCCAATCGATCTTGAAAAGAGTAGCTTATGATACTTTCCAGGATAAATTTGTAAAACACCCCTTTAGGTGGAGTGGTTTGGTTAAGCCGGTGACTGAAAAATGATTGATTCAAAGTGGAATTGCTGATCCGGCGCGGGAATCGGTGGTGATTGGGCTAGTTACTAGAAAGTATTGGGAATCAATGTGATCCAGCTTTGGATCACCTGGTT
Organism: Amborella trichopoda; assembly: GCF_054954075.1. NCBI lineage: Eukaryota > Viridiplantae > Streptophyta > Magnoliopsida > Amborellales > Amborellaceae > Amborella > Amborella trichopoda. Next base: position 7,404,785 of record NC_142346.1, read on the forward strand.
CTCTGACAAAACCTCTGACAAGAGCTGGGATTCTGTCCAAATTCTGTCGAGGTTGTGTTTTGAAATTTTTCACTTTTTCAGCTTTGTTTTTTTTCCTTATTTTTTGTCTTTGTTGGTCAAATAATCGGTCAAAATGGTTATAGGCTGGATTACCCTCTATCATTCATTCCCCCAAGCCATTTTTCTTTGAGAATGTGATCAAATCTGGTGGTTGTTTTTGTTTTTGTTTTTTTTTTTTGAGAAAAATACGCACGCCCCATTTGGCCCAGTTTTTGCTCAATTGACCAAACGATGCTGTCGCTTTCCACTGACTAAAATTCATCGTTCTCGAGTCCTTTACAAGATAGCACATCAATTTATGGGACCAAGGCAGTTCTTGAAGTGATCTAGCCCCAGTCATTCTTGTATTTTTTTCTTGAAGAGGTGTTTCGATTCTGGGTTTTATAAACCATTTTTGTTGGTCGGACGGCATCTTCAATAGATAATTATTTCTTTCATTTATTTCTTTCATATTTTTATCTCCATATTTTGGCTCGGGTTTAGGGTTTTTTGGAAAAATTTTGTGCTTTTCAAAAAACGCATTTTTATAATAAAATGTTAAATATTTTTAGGGATTTTGTTTTAAATCATGTTAGGAAAGTTGTATAGTAATTATTTCATTTTATTTTCTTTGTTTTATAAAGGTTTTGTGTTGCATGATTTTGATTTTTCTGAAAAAAGCTCAAATTAATTTTTTTTATAATATAATAAGATTTTTCTGGAAAATAGTATGCCTTTGATAAATTTTTTTGTTATGAAGAATGTCCCGGCCCTGCCCAGCCCGAGGCTTGTTAACCTGCCCACTGGAGGCCTGTTAGCCGACCCTACTCGGAAGCTCGAGGTCCGGCCCTGTCCATTGGCAACCCTAGCTCTATGGTGCATAACGGTAATATTTTGCAGATATGCACGCTGCATCCTCAATGGTGTCTTGCTCTCTCGAGATGGTTATTATATGCATATGTAGTGTTATGGTTCAGTTATGAGGGTTTGGCCCTCATCTCTAGTGGCCAACCATCATACATAAATGTCACATAGTACATTAGCTCACTCCTCTAGGCAACTCCGACCTAGTCAAGGGATAACCCATAAACCTTCATTGGTTTTATTTCATGCCAAGGTAATAGGGGTTTTCCAACTCGATTGGCCTATTATGTAAAGCCTAGTTTGAGTATCGACAAATAGCATTTGTCTATTATGGTCCACAAAAAACCATACTCCCACTGAGTTTATATTTCATTATATCAAATATTTAATTACAAGCTCTCATAAAGCTTTTAATGGTCATAGAAACCCAACAATTTATCCAAGAGTTTTGTCTCAAATTGAAATATCTTCATGATTTCTTATCATCGACCATTAGTCACGATGCATATGTGTAACCGACGATGGTTGGAAAGCACATCATATTGAATCAGCACATATCACATGTAGAGGCATATAGGGGCCCTGGGAGTATATGTATCCTAGAACATATCTCACAATGAGCTGGTTTTAATATCTTCTATCATCACCGGTAAGCTGAACATGCTTGACTGACGTGTCAAGACTTTGAAGGCATATTGGGGCTTTCATATGATGAGTCTTGAATATATCATATATTTCATATTATATAGGGTATGTTATATATTTATATCATATCACACCTTTATATCATATCAAGAGCATGTCTTGGTAGGTGTCATCAAGAACCAGGCTCATATCTTATCTACTGTCTATTAAGACAGTTATCCAACGTTCGTTAAAAGACTTCGCCTTATAATGATATGTTTAACTTATCAAGATAGAAATAAATTCAACAACAAAGGCATATCTTCAATGTTCGAAGCTTATTAAGCTCATATATCTTATTCGTCTGTAAAGACATTATTCAGTGTTCGTCAAGCCTTCAATCTTATCAAGCTTCTGTCAAAATGCATCTAATTTTGTATGTGACTAAAAATACACCCAACACATCCTATTTCTTAAAAAACTCTCCTTGTTTTTCAAAATCTTCCCAAAATATTTTAAAAAATAAAGGACTCGAATTTGCGCCTAGTAATGATGATGCGAATGCGCCAAAGACCCTGTGATTCCAAAAAAAGAACACCACAAGGTAGAGGCATCCAAATACCAAAATCCCATTCAAAATTCCCTGGAACCCAGAGACCTCCGCACTTCCTAAACCTAGGAAACACCCAGGGCACGAGGTGGTATGTAGTTCATTCAATCAGGAATTCTCTGCCTTTTCATCTAAACCACTTTCAATTCTGTTTTATTCATTTCAAAATACAGTCTTTCTTGGAACTCTAACACCATAACCTTATACGACAAAATGGAGACCGTAGCAAAGAGGGACAATTGTAGACACCCTGATCTCGATCGGAGAAACTTTAGTAAAACCAAAGTCCCCTGGGATAGCCACCTTAAAAACCGAGACACCCAGAACCCAAAGAACCATACCCTAGTGTCCGGCCGACCGACAGAGTTTGAAACTTTGGAAGACATCCTAACATGCCAGAATCCAAGTATTGCCGATGATCCGAGCAAGAGAAGGTCTTATGGCCTTGCTCCCACCCAAATCATAATTTAACGATCCCCATTCTATGTGACTCTCATTTTTTATGAGTTTAGGCTCAAAAACCTAGCAGAAATATTATGCTGAAATTTGCAAGTATAAAGAATTGTCTCTCACTATCTTATCTCCATCTACCTCTCTCTCTTTCCTCCTGAAGATTTTGAGAGCAAAACTAGGCTAGGAAGCATTAATCATGTCCACATATCTTTATTCTAGGCTTTTTACCTGAAGATTTGGAGAGGCAAGGGAGAGAAAGGGCAAGTTACCAAACCTCAATCACACCTTACATGGTGCCCTCAACACATTCTTACGAGTAACTTACCCTACATCATCTCTAATGATAAGGTCTCTGTCTTTGTTCGTGCGACATGTTGCCACCCTATATCTATGACTTAATAATATAGACTAGATAAGCGTGTGTTTTAGTAGGCCTTGTGCAGTTTCCATCCAAAATTCCTTCTTAAATAGGGAATTTGAATGTAAAATTCCACTGGTCAATGATCTCAGCTACCACGATTATGAATCTAAAAAGAAATATAGATTTTGAGCCATAAACATAGACTATTTTGACTTTTGTTTTTGGACTGTTAAGTTTAATTATTCATGTATCATCAAATTTACACTTATTTTTTAACTGCAGAGTTATGGATATAAAGTATAAATACATTTAGAGTAGATTAAGATTAAGATCTGTGTCAAATCAAATCCTATTTGATTTTAGAAGGAGATGTAAATAGCGATGTAGCAAAGCTTTTTCCTAATTATTAAAAAAAAAAAAACTTCCGTTAAGGATTTGGCAATTGACTTGATTGGTTATGATCGAAGTTCCAAAATAAGTACAAAAGGTTAGATTATCCCCAATCAATAAAAACACTTATTCTATTACTTGCCTCTACTGAAAATAGGCGAAAGGTTTATATAAGTTGTCTAACTTTATACTATACTAGCAAGGCACAAAATTGAACAAAAAAAAAGTTGTTAAGAAGTTAGAAAACTCTCTAATTGATTGTCTTTAAATCAAGATGTGTGTTTTTTTCTTTTTTTGGTAGTTATAGCGGTACAAATCGAACTTGAGATGTGGTATTGTAAAAGTCGACTACCAACCACTTAAGCCCAAGATATATGGATTAAAATAAAGGGAATCTATCTTCATATACTCTCTTTTTATGTTTCAATCTTACTAGACCTAAGGTTTCAAAATATATCTGACGGCATAGAGATCATATGCATTATATCTTATAATCCCCTGGACCAACCTTACCCCATCTTTTTAGCTGAAACAAAATTTCAAAAGACATCATTTTTTTTATTCATTTTTAAACCCCTTTCTCTCTCTTTTCTCGTGTTGCTCTCCAATCCTCTCTTCTTCTTTTTTTAATATTGAAAAATAAATATCTTTAAAAAACATTTTTTTTTTAATATTAAAAAAAAAAAGAGGTTGGGAGAAAAACATGGAAAGAGATAGAGAAAGGAGTTAGAAAGAAATAGAAAAAAGGATTTTGTTTTGACTAAAAAGATGGGGTAAAGTTGGTCCAGGGGTTAAGAGATATAATACATCAGATCTCTATGCTGCCAGATATGTTTTGAAACTTTGGGCCTGTTGAGAAATGAAACTTAAAAAGATGATATACAGAGATATTTTCCCTAAAATAAATGATTACGTCCATAAAACAGTGCATCTTGCTATACATTATCTAGACTACATATTTTCAAGATTTTCAAGTGTTTATAGATCCAGTGTTTCAAAAAGTACTAGGCTAGTCCTAAGCTTAGGCAGGCGCCCAGAACCTAGGCGGCCTAGTTAAATCCAAGAATGATTCTACAGTCTCTAACAGTATATATATTGTATAAAATATAAAAATTAGGTATATAGAGCACTTCAGAATTCAAAGTATACTACACATTAGCACATATTTCATAAGCATAACCATAAGTCGGTCCATATCCAATTAAAACTTAAAATTTACCAACCAAATTGCCAAACCAAAGTTACCAAATACCAAACCAGTGGAATTACAAATCCACTATCCACAATATACAACCAAGAGAAAGAAAACAAAAATGAAAGTAATTCTTGAAGACTCAAAAGAATCTTCAATCAATGTTCAAAATTTAATCATTATTCATCATTCATCATTAGAAAGAGTCGGGTCATCTGCATTTGCATCATATTCATCGGAGTCGTCACCCTCCTTGACATATTGGTCGTCCTCCTCCGTCTCTTTTGAATCTGCCTCTCCTTCCTCTTCTTCTTCCACCTTCATCCTCTGTGCAGAAGATCTAGTGGCCCTAGGAGGGTCCGCTGATATCCCTGAAACATCCATGACCATGTCCCATGTCAGTCCTTCATGTCCCTCGACCTCATCATTATCAACTAACCACTCCATAGCATTGCCTGTGCCTTTTGATCTAATGGGGTCTCTCTTATCTCTCTTAGCAAACGTGTCCTTCAAAAATCGATTATACTTGACGTAAACTAGGTCATTGAGCCTCTTTGATTCAAGCATGTTCCTTTTCTTTGTATGAATCTAACAAAATCAAATGAAACTAATTAAAATTTAAGGTTAATATATTATTAATATAATTATACAAATTACCCTTACGGCCTTAGCCATTTAAAAATACTCCAATTGCTCTCACAACTGGATGAGGAAGTGGTTATGTTTAAGATCCAAATGGCTAACTTTTGTAAATTTCGAGAACTACACCCATGTTGGCTATACCAATTAGCTACAAAGATATAAAATAAAATCATAAATAAATAATATAATTATAAAAATGAAACTTGATTACTTGAACTTGATGAATTTAATAATATTATTACTACTAGATCAATTTTGGTCATTGCCTCATCGCCATTGGACTCCCAAAAGACTTTAATTAGTACTTATAATTTATCAGCTCATTAGCATAGATAATATTTTGAATATCAAGATACCTGCACACTTATGAAATCCAGTCATAATTATGTTATTTGTGTGTATATCCTTGTCAACATAAAAAAAGAAAAGCTGGGTTTAAATAATAACTAGTTGTATGCAATGGCTAATGTAGCTGCATATCCCACTTCTCATCAATAATCTCCCAAATAGGCTTGTAATGGTTTTCATCATCATCAAAATTTTGGGCTATCTCTCTTTTACAGTTTTTCAAAGCCTCATATATATAGCCTACAGAAGCCTTGTCACTATCAACCGTGTGAATGACTTTGACAAGAGGAAAAAATACCTTAAGAGCACCCTTCACCATCTTTAAAATGATAATATCTCTCACTTTCTTGTCAACCTGATCCTTGGACCACTTACATGCTCTTCAGTCATCTAAGGTAAATATCTGCCTCAACTGCACTCTCTTCGAATAGGCATAAGTACCAGGTAGCAAATCACTTGACCCCAGGCCTCACAATCTTTTTCTTCTTTGTAAATTTACACATCATGCTGAGGGTGAGATGGTGGCTATAAATGAAATTTGTAACTAACTTTACCTTCGTCATGCATCTGATATCTCGGTTAAACTGCCAAGAGCCTCAAGCATGAGGTCTATACAATGTGTTGCACATGGTGTCCAAAAGATTATAAGATAAATTATGCGTAGCAAATTAGCAACAACAACATTAGGAGCAGCATTGTCTGTGACAACCTGTACAACAAGATGTTCCCCAACCCCCTTGATTCCATTCTCTATAATTTGGAGTATGTAATGGGCGTCATGGGTATAATCAGATGCATCAATAGACATAAAAAAATAGTCCCTAAAGGACAATTCACAAGCAAATTCATATGACTTCTTCTCTTCTTATCACTCCAAGCATTAGTCATAATAGAAACTCCATACTGAGTCGATGTATCCTTCTTAACTTCTACAACATCCTTCGTGATACTCACCACTTTTTTCAAAAGAGGCTCTGAAAGCTCATATGGGGTTGGGGGTTTCATCCCAGATCGAAATTTGCCACCTCTACCAAGACATATAAGCTGCTTACGAGAGCGATATTGAAAGGAATACTCGCCTCATAAAATCATGTAGCAATATAAAAAGTAGTTATCTCTCTCTTCATTCTTCATTCTATTTTCAGTGGTGGTTTACTTCTTTGTTTTCTTTCTTGCATTCTCAGGGTCAGGCCGAGACAAAAAACTATCCATAAGGCCTCTAACCCGAGGCTTCTTACTCCCAAAACCAGAACTGGAAGCAATTACAACTCTCTTTCCCTTTCCCCTAATAATGGATTGTTTTACCTCTTGACATCCCTCCCCATCCTCATCACTATCATTATCATCATAACTGACCTCAACCCTATATATAATCTCTGCTATGGAGGCAAATTTCTCATCTTTTTGCATTTTTATCATTCTAAAAAAATTGGTTATTTCCTCTTTAACAGCATCATGAGTCTTTTTACATGGGGCAACATCCTCTGATACCGGTAAGATGTTTATTGAATCGGTTTATGCCCCCTTTTGTATCCCTCTCACAATACTTGCATCTTATGTAATTTTTATCATTAAGATATGGGTTGTAGCTATATTTTCAGCCAAAATCATTACTCTTATTAGATTTCGAAGAAGACATATCTAATTAATACAATTTATACAAGCAATAAAAAAAATCACTTACTTTGATAGCTCAATCTCCAAACTTCCACTTTGCTTCTAAAAACTCAAAATCTTCTAAAAAACCCTCTAATAGATTTATAAAACATCGTAAATTAAATATAATATCAATGGATGATGTTTTGATCAATTTCTCATAACTTTGAGAAACCCTTCAATACTAAAGAAATCACCAAAAATTGGTTTTTTTGGGTTTTTCTCGCTCTAAAATAGTCTCTAATATGTTTTGCATTACAAATAAATCCAAAAACAAGAAATTTGGTAATTTAATATTAAAAAAAAATAAAAAATGCGTCTACCCAATCTCATTTCCGCCTCTGAGCGGGGCACAAGCCTTGGATGGCTGCCTAGGTGGATCCTTGGGCGCCTAAGGTTTTCCACTTTTTTTTCCCGCCTAGGCCTAGGCGATGTGCCCATACCCCAGAACCGCCTAGCGACCGCCCATGCGCGGGGCAGTTCGCTTCTTGAAACACTGTATAGATCTATTTAATTTGCACCTTTTTTAAAGTTTTAAATTTGAGGTGGAAAATAGATTTTCAAGTCATTCCATGATTTTCAATATTGAAACTACGTATTCACAATTTGGAAGTGCATTTTTACAACACTTGTATATACATATTCACAATTTGGAACACTTTATATAAAACTCCATCTAACAAAAGATCATTCTCTATAAAAACATGAGCATAGTACCGCCTTATTCTATACGAAGTTCTTTTGTGCAGCCTCAACCCTTCGTAGAAGTTCCTAACTTAGATTTTAAAAAATATACTATTCATCCAAGAAGGTTAAAAGGTGATGCGGTACATAATCAACCACTATTGACTAATCCAGAAAAACAAAGATCATATATGGTCGAAATTGAGTACCCATTCCAATGTACATGTGTTTTTGCAGTACCCCCACTTTCCATTTTCACATCCAATGAACAAGAGAGAAAGAGAAAAGGCTCATATAGTTTAGTTTTATTAAAATGTTATTGTGGATCCGAAATCCCTTTATTTGATCGATCCCGAATATCTTGCGGAGGTGACCCTATTGACAAACTAGTGAGCGCACATGTTTCATTTGTTTTAAGGCACTGTAAAATGAATTTAAATGATATTGATTCATATTGTATACAATAAAAACATATACATATTGTTTATATTTATTAAAAACTTGCAAAGAAAGGATTTATTATTTAATAATTCATATTCTAAAAATTGCAAAATAAATAACGATGAAAAGAAATTAAAAAAGTATAACTAAGTTAAGAGTCTCATCAATGAAAGAAAAAGAAAGATTAGTAGGTAATTAAGATATATGAAGTATAAATTTATTTAACAATGTGCACCTAAGCTTGAACAATTGCGAGAATTTTAAAAAGTTTGTAGCATATTCTGCCATGTTCGGAGTACGTGCACTTTGCTAGAATATTTTTTAAATTTATTTTTATTTGAATATTTGTATTAGCAATAGTTTTGAAATGGTCGTAATTATAAGTCCCAATTTGAATTTGGACATGTTCTATTTGTATCGATGATTTTATTTTGTTTTATTTTTAACTTTCTATTTCTATTGATGATTAATTTATATTTTGTTGATAAATTTATCGTTTCTTTACATTTTTTTTCTCCTTCAAACAGTTCGAGATACACCTTGTGGCATCCTCTAGTATTGAACTTTTAAGTCAAGTCCGTTTTAGCTCGGCCCTAGCATCTGAGCATAACTCTCTCTCTCTCTAATATATACACGTTAACAATCATCATCATTTTAATTTTTTTCCAATTAATTGGGGTCGGCTACATGAATCCGTGTTCTTCGTTCTGCCACATTAAAAGTCATATCCTAAATGAGGCCATAAGTCCCACATCTACACACATAATAAGTACTTTATATAAGTTGTCTTCTTTGTAATACGATCTTTATGGTGATCATAACCCCATGACGATGAAGTTATTGACTATCTTAAATGGTGGTGGATACGTAGTTGGACTGTAAAATTCAATTAGTTGTAGTGAGAACTATTATCCTCCATCATTGTTCAACCTTTTGATTACACAGTGATAAATTGCATAATAGCTATGCAAGATTGTAGGGCTACTTGTAGTTTTTCCTTTTAATCCAATAGATTACATATACAACATGCACCCCTGGGAATATGAAAATGGAGGCATTGAAAGCCGCACCTAAACTGATTTAAATGGAAGTTCAAATGAAGCTTACAAAAACTTCCCTGTAACGGTTCCAACTCTTTTTTGTTTGTTTGAGTCAACTTAGTTTTTTAAATTGCCTATAAAAAAGATCGAAAACTAAAAGATTTCTTTGTCTAAGTAAATAAAGAAAAAATATTTTATTTATATATTAAAAAATAATTTTATATTTATTTTTATTAATAAATACATAGATATGCAAAACCATTAAATAATGAAATTCATTTCATCAAAACAACGAGTCGTACTCTGAACCCAAAGATCTATTATAGAAGAAAATACCTCTTTAGTCTCCTCTAATGCCCTAATATATTTTATCATCCAATGTAATCACCATTTTTTTTCGCTAAACAAATTTATCTTCAACTTTTACTTTTTGAATGTTAGCTTCAAAAATTAGCTGGAAGTTATATAGAGAAATGCTTGAAAGGATTATAAAAAAACAGAAAAAAAAAAAAAAAATTACCACAACAAAAGTAATTTATTCCAAAGCCCGACATCTTAAATATATGATTCCAAATTAAAATTCAAAGGCCCACAAAATGAATGACAAGTTCATATGCCCCATACACTTAAATTTAAATTACACTTAGTTTGAGATTGCTATTTACATCCCATTTTACTAAAGTCAAAAAATGCAAGTATAGAAAATAAAAACAATGGTCAAATTAACAATCCCCAACATTATTTTTGGGTGGACGATCCACCCCACAATTCAAGTTTTGAAACACTGACTACTATCATTCATACCATTATGTAACTCATGATTTATTGCCACCATATTGTAGACATCTTCCAAATTTATCTTACCTATGAATGCTCATACCCTAGATCACACTATCCAAGTACACTATAGGACACACGGAACCATACTCAACCCAGACCATAGTCCAGCCCTAAACAGTATGAGAATATACCAAAGATCTACTTTTAAGAAGCCAAATATCCTTATAAATTCCAAATCCGTAGCTTAGGAAACCACATCACCCAAAATAGGCAAGTTCCTTAAGAGTGAGAATTACAAGATTTTTCAAACCGAGTTATTTTTATCATATCTGGCCAAAAAAAAATCTCAAATATTAGAACAATATATTCAAGGTGGTATTGCAAATGGGTGCCCATGTATTTTCTTTCTTTACTATTTTATTTTCTTGATTTTGTCTTGTTCTATTACTTTGTTTAATTTTATTATATTTTAGTTTTATTATTTTGGTAGTCATGTTATTCTTGTTTTCTTTTACTTTTGCTTCTTTCGGATTTCAAATTGCCTAAAGCCAACTCGGCCACTGATTTGCAAAGAATAAGTATTTAAGGTTGATTTCTCTGCAGATTTGATTTTGACGGATTCACCACTCTCAGCTCTTTAAATATTAATTTTAGACATAGTATCAAATAGATCAGATTTTCATTAGTCTGATCAGTTTCAAAATCGCATGTAAATGCATATTTATTTTATACCTTGTGCAGTCTGCGACTACATGCTATAACAAAGCCAAGTGTGTAAACATGTATATCTATCATAGATCTTGTGCAATCTACAACTATATTATATAACAAATCTCAAAGATAAATAGTATTCAACTTTTGCACTATATTACATCACCTATCCGTATTGCTTAATATGTTCCCTTAAAGAATAAACTTTATACTTAGAATAAAAAAAACCCTATTTAGTATTATAATATGTATTTAGAATTTAATATCTACTTTTAAATGAGTAATATAAAAGGAAAGTACATATTCTAAACTACATTCAAATCAGATGGCTAATTTATGATTTGAAAAAAATATTTTAGACAGAGATTATATAATAGCATGATTTACTGACTTTTGTTCATGTGATTTTATTTACATAAATATTTAGGAATATATGTCTTCAAAATATTGAAATTAGGAATATCATCTATTATAAACCCAAAAAGATAAATATTTGGCATTTACATAGCAACATAATATCTGATAATAGATAAAATCAGTATGAAACTATATAAAGACTATCCGTGATGACCTTAAAAGATACCTTGCATGATATAGTTCAAAATATCCACTTCATTCCTCCATCTGCAAGTTATAAAATATTAGTCGATAAATATCCTACATTCTAAAATATAATAAACATTCAGATCAGATGGCTAATTTATGATTTGAAAAAAAATCTTTAGACTGAGATTACATAATAGCATGATTTATTGACTTTTGTTCATATCATTTTATTCACATAAATATTTAGGAATATCTAGCTTCAGAAGTATTGAAATTAGGGAAATGTTGTGCAATGATCGTGCGAGAACATAATGTACATTTACTGAGATAGGTAAAACAACCATTAAAAGTAAATCTTAAAAAAACAGAAAGCATTCTTTTAAGTAACTGGTACAGTCAGAGATCACCCAAATATATCTGATAAAATCACTTTTATTCGAGGGAACAGATAAGTTATGGGACCGTTACGTGACAAAATTGTATAAGAGCATATCTATTACAAGGAATGCAAACCTGCAGAAGCATTAAAGAAATACTACTTTTTATCACATCTATAGAAAAGAAGTCGTTTTGTTGTAATCATGTGGAAAAAGCCAAAAAATTGCAAAAACTTTTATTACTATATAAAGAGCACTTTTGTTGAAGCACATGGACCAGCGAGACCATCGAGAGCTATGAAATGGTAATTTTGTTGAAGCACATGCACCCGTGAGACCATCAAAAGAATTTTGTTCTCTCCAAACCTCATGCCGAACCTTTAAGGTTCTATTTGTTGGACGCGTGGTTCGGGGCGGAACTCCCACTTTACACGGCAAAGAAGATGAAATATATTTTTCAAAAATATATTTTAATATATATATTATTTATGCATTAAAAGTTGAGAAAAGTTTATATAGAGTCGAGGCTCTAAATAATAAAATTTAAGCCGACTTTAAAAATTTCGCCAGAAGAGGTTGTTTTAATGCCCAAATATCTTCAAATTGATCAACTTGACATCAAGATGGATGGATATGAGAAAAAATGGATTTCAAGTTTTGGAAATAGTATATTTTGTAATGTATTTTTAGACAGTCAATTTTTTTCAAGTTTTCATAGATCTGTCGATCTATACTATTTTTGAAGCTTTAAACTTTATAAATAAATATAAAAATATATTTTTAAGGCTTTCACAAAGATTTCTAGTATTGAAACTACATTTCTCAATACTATTTGAAGGTAGGCTCTAATTTGATTGTTTAGAGCTTAGGATCTATACAAATTGCACCCTTAAAAGTTTACTTATGTTATTTACTTGTATTAATAATATATTATTTACTCATCATTTACTTAATATATATAATATATCACTAAATTTGCATAAGCCCTTGAGAAAAGGTATTTTCAGATTGGACAATTATGAAATAGCATATTTTTAGGAAAAATATGGACAATTATTTTATATGACTCAAATAAGATATTTTAATATTATATAATTATATTATTATAATATAAACCTAAATATTTGGTAGGATAATTATAACTCACTATTATTATTGTTATTTTATATTTATATTTAATATAACGATTAATATATCTTAACAATAGTACAAAAAATCTTATTATAATGAAGTTAATATTTATAATAGGAAATGTTACTTTGATACCATTAGGAAAATGTTGTGCGATGATCTTGCGAGAACATAATGTACATTTGCTCAGATAGGTAAAACAACCATTAAAAATGAATATTAAAAAAGCAGAATGAATTCTTCTAAGTTAACGGGTACATTGAAGAGGTCATCCAAATATATAAGATAAAATGACTTTTATTTGAGGGCACATATAAATTATGGGGCGAGAGAAAGAATGCAAACCTCAAGGAGCATTAAAGAAAGATTGTATAGAATGAGATAATTTACTTTTGATACAAGATTGTCATAATTACTCACAACAATCAAATGTGAAATTTGATAGTTTGGATATGTTAAAAAGTTTGAAAAAATTTATTTTGAAGCTTGAACTTGATCAATGGAATAATTGTAACCACCCAATTTCACATCTGATGATCAAGATTAATGTAACCACCTTGTACCAAAAATACACGATCTCATTCTATGTTCTACCTTAAAGAAATATTACTTTTGATCGCATTTATAAACCCAATTTCACATCCGATGATCAAGATTAATGTAACCACCTTGTACCAAAAATACGCGATCTCATTCTATACTCTCCCTTAATTTATAAAAAAGCAGTTTTATTGTATCATGTTGAAAAAGCCAAAAAATTACAAAAACTTTTATTTACTATGTAAAGAGCACTTTTGTTGAAGCACATGGCCTAGAGAACTGTGAAAATAGTAATTTTGTTGAAGCACATAGGCCGTGAGACCATCAAAATAATTATGTTCTCTCTTTAACCGCATGCGAACCTTTGAGAACGGACGCGTGGTTCCGAGCGGAACTCGCACTTTACCTATGGCAATGGCAGATACGAGATGGTAGATTGAGTTCCAAAACGAAATTCAAAATTGAAATTCGAAAGGCCGCGGTGCTGAGTTGTTAAGAAATCTTACACGTAGCCATTTTCTATATATGCACGCTCCGCATTTGCTTACAGTTGTTGGTTAGGTTTTGGAGTTCGTCTCTCTTTACTCTCAGGATTCTGGGGCAAAACTATGGTGATTTTGATTTAATTTTTTGTTTTGTTGAGAGATGCTTACTTACTGGATATTTTGTTGCTTGCTTTTTCTATAACATATTTGGCAGTGATTTCCATTTAATTTTGTGTTTCTTGTTGGTCATGAGATGTTGTCTTTCATGGTTTTCTTTCTTTGTTCATTGAGAGTGATTTCCAGTTGATCTTTTGGTTCTTGTTGGTCATGAGGTTCTATAATTTATGGATTTCCTTTTCGGTGGTAAGATATGCTTGTTTGATAGAGGGTTTTGGGGGTTTTTAGCTGTGATGTTATTTTGGCTAATTGCTGTAGCAAGTGCATTTCTCTGTTTTCCATCCTCGCTTCTTTTTTGAAAATGCTTGCCATTGTGTTTTTTCTACCATTGGTTTGAGCACTTTCTCTATATAGTGGCTCTGGGTAAAAATATATTTTAATTCCAAGTATTACATCAGCTGGCAATTAAAATGGGTAGTGGCTCCAACATGCCGCTTGGCTTCTTGTGCTCAACCTTGTCTTGCTGGCATACAAGACAAGTCCGGACATAGTCACCTACGTCCTCATCCATCCTTGGCCAATAAGACCCTGCCTCTAAGAGTGCCAAGGTCTGCCGTTGGCCTGGATGTTCAGCCCACCTTGTGTCATGGCACTCGTGCATTAGTTCCTTCCTTAAGTTGCCATACTTGGGCACATAGAACCGATCTCCCTTGGTGAAGCTTAGCCTATGTCTTTCATATTAATTCAGAAGATAATTATTTTTTAGTCTCCTCAATGCATGCAATATTGCTGTCTAGTATGAGCATATCGACTACATACATACAATAATTATTATTGCATTGTCGCAAAAACTCTGGCATACTCACATATCAGCATCACTTATATGAAATCTGTGTGATAAAACAGCTCTATTGAATTTTTCATACCATTGTTTGGATGCTTACTTCAATCCATACTATAGTTACAAGGATCTCCTACTTTAGTAGACGATTTCTTCTAGAATCTTGATTTGTCACTCTCGGAATGGATCTCTCAGGGATTTCGATTATTAAATTTTGGGGATCTTGTACCTCACAAATAGGGATCCCAATTCTTGTTGTTAGGGATCTCGATCCCAACCTTAAAGACTAAGACAACAACCAAACTGATGATTTTCTTTGTTTATAGATAACTAGCAACACAACCATTGCTTGCTTGCTATAAATAATGAGATCCCTACATTAATCCTTGATTATCGTATACTTTAAGGTTGGTAACAAGATCCTCAAAAAGTTGGGATCGAGATCTCAAAAGGTCGGGATCAAGATCCTCATAAGGTTGGAATCTCGATCCCTAACATTTGGGGATCTCAATTCGTAATATGTGCATTGTACGGACGACACTCCCAACCATAGGGATCTTCTAGCATTTTACAGGCCCTCTCTCTTGATCCCGATACCATTCCCTCTCTTGATCCGAACAACTATGATCCATACAATGATTTGGCAACTTCATAAACCTTGTGTTGTTGGCCCTTAAGAGAAATCCCTCAGGTTAGTCAATATAAATTTCATCATCTAGTTCACCATTGAGATAAGCTGTTTTGACATCCATCTAGTGAATCTCTAGAGAACATTATGGAGGCCAAGGCAATGAATACACAGATGGAAACTTTATTTGAGTTACTGCAGCATATGTGCCAAAGAATTCAACACCTTCGTTTTGTTTAAGTCCTTTCGTAACCAATGTTGCTTTATATTTCTCAAAAGTATGATTCACCTTTATTTTGTTTTTGAAAATACATTTAAATCCTAATGGCTCAATGCCATGATTGCTAGTCCATAAGAATCATTCTCCAATATAGATTTCATCTCATTGTTGGCTGCCTCCCTCTAAAAGGGAGGGTAACGTGAGGACATGGCTTCTTGATAACTTTTAGGATATTCAAAAAGATATATCAGGACCATAATCAGTTGGTTTCCTGATTCTCTTACTTCTTTTGGGTTCTCAGTCAGAGTTCTCATGCTCATCAATTTTGAGTTTTTCGTGTCATTCTTCATATTTATTATCCTGCTGATCGATCGGTGTTTCAAAAAGCGCTAGGCGGTACCTAGGCTGCCAAGGGAGTCTAGGCTGCCTAGCTCCTAGGCGGGCGGTCAAAACCTGGGCAGCTCGGTTGATTAAAAAAAAACAGATGAAAAAACTGATGAGTGATGACTGATAACGATTAATCCATAAGAATTTTGATAATCCATAAGACCATAATCCCAGTTTAAGAAAAAAAGATAGAAGTCGAGAAGAGAATTTTGATAATCCATAAGACCATAATTTATATTTCCATACAATGCTAAAACATTAAAACCATACAATCGTACACTGATTGTCTGATACATTGTAGACTGTACACACAAAAGTTAGATTGTAGAATTAGAAACTAAAAATAAGAAAAAGAAAAATATACAGAAATTCAGAAAATATACAATCTAGGACACAATAGTCAACACTCAAGCATCAACACAACAGTGAACAGTAAATATCAACACTCAACACCAAGAGTCTACACTCTTCAGTCATCATCATCATCAAAAGGAATAGGGTAAGCTTCATCATATGCATCAGAATCGAGGCCATCATCATCAGAGCCATCTCCCTCTTTAATATAACGCTTGTCCTCCTCTGTTTCTTCTGAATTTGCCTCTTCCTCCTCTTCTTTTACCTTCCTCTATCTAGTATGTGTAGATGAGGCCTTAGGAGTCTTGGCTGCTCTACACTTTTCTATCTTTTTATGTTTTCCTGAACTCTAATATTGTATAATTTCCTCCCTGGTAGTATCAGGAACGTTTTTACACGGGGCAACATCTCCCTTAATATCGACAGAATGTTTTTTAAACAGGTAAATGCCCCCATTAGTATCCTTTCCACAATAATTACATTTAATATGATTTTTGTCATACGGATTCGGGTTATAACCATACTTTCAACCCGGATCACTACTTCTAGAAAAACCTGGAGAAGATATTTCCACAGAACAAGTTTCATTTTCATCATTTTCTAGTTCTTTTAAATTCAGAAGTTGTCTCACCTCATCCCGAATAGCTTCAGGAACCTTTTTACAAGAAGCAACATTTCGTTTAATACCGTCAAAATGTTTCTTGAATCGGTTAATACGCCCATGGTATCTTTTTCACAAAAATTACACGTAATACAATTTTTATCGTTTGGCTTTGAGTCATAACCATACTTCCAACCCGGATCACTTCTTTTAGAAGTAGCATAAATAGACCTATTCAAATGACAAGGATTTTGTTCCCGTTTTTGTTTTACAGAACTCATATATTGCTTAATTTCCTCTCTGATAGCTTCAGAAACATTTTTACAAGGGGCAACATCCTCCTTAATACCGTCAAGATGTTTTTTAAACCGGTTTATACCCCCTTTAATATATTTTTCACAAAAATTGCATCTAATGCAAGTTTTGTCATTTGGACTCGGGTTGTATCCATATTTTCAACTCGGATCTCTACTTCGACTAATCCAGAAGAAGACATCTCAAAATAAAATAAACAATCTAAAAAATAAATTTTTGCACTTACTTTGATTGTTTGAACTCCAAACACCCACCTTTGTGATGTTTTCTGGTACTAAAATAATAATGAACACCCTCTAGGATTATAAAACTCCAAAACTAAATAAAATCTACCTGGGTGATGTTTGGATTCATTTTTCGTAACATTGAGAAACACTTCAATCCAATGAAAGTCATAAAATTTAGTTTTCTTGAGGTTTCTCTCTCTCTAAAATGGGTTTTGGTTGCTTTAGGTTTGAAATGAACCTAAAACCTATCTTTCAAACGTTTATATTTCAAAAAAAATCAATACAATGAAAAAAAAAAAAAATTTCAGCCCCTAGGCAGGGTGCAGACCCTGGGCGCTAGGTGCCCACCTAGGCGGCTGCTCAGGGACTGCCGCCCAGTTTGGCCGTCGAGGTTTGGGCTATGCGTCCAGACCTTCTGGACCGCCTAGGCAGCCACTTAGGTGTCGGGCGGTCTGTTTTTCTGAACACTGTCATCGATAAATGTGCGTTCAAAAAATTATGCATTCATGGACTGTATAATCACATTTGACTTCAGGTCCAGAAATCTATATGCTTTGTTGTGTTTAGCATAGCCCACAAAACACACGTAACAGATATAGGTCCATGTTTGGGTCTCTTAAGGTTAAAGAACCTTATTAAGGCTGCACAACCCATTTAAAATGTAATAGGCTGACATTAAAGCCTCTCCCCATGAATTAGTAGGGAGGTTTGAGCTGATGAGCATGGGGTCACAAGTGTACAAATTTTCCTTTCTGCTAAATGTTCTGTTGGGGTGTATATGGGGTAGTAACTTAGTGAATAATTCCAGTTTCTTCACAATATTTAACGAAGCTAGTGGAACAATATTCACAACCTCTGTTTCTTTTGAAAACCTTGGATTTCTCAAATACTCGGTCTTTGTTTCTAATTAAATAAATGTAGGTGTATCTTGAGAACCATCAATGGAAGTGACAAAAGTATTTCTTCCCACCATGGGCCTGTACTTCTCTCATATCACAAACATCACTATGTATCAATTTCTATAACCTGAAACTTCTTTTTGCTTTAGGAAAGGGTTTCCTTGTATTTTTTATTGTATAAATACATCAAATAGAGTATTTTACAAATTTTCACACTTGGGAATAAGGTCTAAAGTGCTTATTTTCTTCAGAGCATGATAAATTGATAATTAACGTGACTTAGCCTACCGTGCTGTGAGGACAGAGAATCAAGTATATACACAGAAGAAGATGTACTTGCTTCATTATGTGCGCTGACTTTGAACATGCCTTCAGATGTATAACACATTCTTGCAAAGCCACCATTCTTCGACAAGATGATCTTGTCGGACTCAAAGACAAGTTTAAAACTCCTTGTTTCAAAAGGTGTGCGGGTACCCGATTTCTCCAGACTTTGGGGGCATGGTTCACATCCAGAAGGGTGAGGACTTTGCCGAACATGAATTTCAATTCAATGTACCTTTACCAACTACTTAGAGAAAGAATTGCCCATATAAAGGACAATGTCCTTCCCCACCATTTCGTAAGTCCTAAACATGTTCGTGTTAATACAGACATGTTTGGTGGCTTTTGCGTCAACCCACCATTCTGTAGTGCCCTCTACTACATTAACTTTTGAGATGATGGCTACAAATCTTTCTTTGGCTACACTGACTTGTGCAAGTTGCTTCTTTCAAATTCAATAGAATTTCTGCACATTGCTGGCTTTCTGCAAAAATAGCATTACGAAGGGTTTCTTACCTTCGTCTTGAGTTGTCTTTGACATTGAATTTTTGTTCTTCTTTTCTTCTTTCTTTTCATGGGTTCGATTCCTTTTTGCTATCCTTGGCTTGGTTTTGTTGGGACCTTCAACTACGTGAGCTTTAGCGACCATTTGAGACTTGTACTCTTTCATATCTCAAAGTCTGGTCTCCTCTTCAGTTCTTAAATAAGTCATTAACTTTCAAGGCTCAAATTTGTTGACTTATGCATCAATGTATTTTTGTAGTCTTTATAAGAGGGTAGCAAGTTTTCTGCTATTGCACCTACATGGAAGCACTCATCAAATTTAATAGCATTTGATGCAAGTTCATTGGCTATAATCAAAAAATCATGGACCTGAGCCAACAGTGATCTCTTCTCTGCGATACTTCTTTCTTCCAACATCCTCCAACTCATATTTTGCTTTCAGAGTGTACCCCAGATCCTTGGCAATTGGCATGCCTGATATAGATAAAAAAAATGATCACTTGCCCTTTACATATATAGTCATCTTTGGGCATTGTTGTATTTCGAAGATCGTTAAAATCACATTTTTTCTGATCTTGCTGTCAAATTGATTTAGCGGTCAATAGGTCTCAATTTAACATGGTAAAAGTAAGGTCAATGGACCTCAATAAAATTATGGAGAAATCAATCTCCTGAAATCCCCTGCTTCTCATGGCTAACTGTGATGAACCTTTGTTATGTTTTTCTTCCTTAAGGAAAAAACTTGTTCCTCACACTTTAAACCGTTTTATATGAGTGAGAAACACGTGCACACACAGACACACACACACATACATATATTTATATCTCCCATAAGCCATGGGAAATAAGGATAGTTCAAACATTTAATAAAAAAAAATAATTAAAGGGTAAGAAGCCACATCAAAAGGATGTGGGCTTCAACCCATTCTCATTACCTTCTCACTAACATATTGAAAAACAAATATAACACATGGGACAAAATCATCAATAAAACAATAATATATATGAAGAGGGCATGGCCCACTAGACTAGGAAGAGAGGTTGCTAGACCATTTCTCAACGGCGGTGAAGTGTTCACTGCGGTCATTCACCATGGTGAAAAGAAACCAGTGAAAGAAAAGAAACTGCGGTGAACAAAAGAAAGGGCGATGGTGGTCGATGAGGACCACAACAATTTAAGTGGTCCATCAAAGAGAAAAGGAAATAAAGCAAGCTTTGAAACAAAAAATAAATTAACATTGTGAAAGGCTAGGAGATTTGATGGAGGGAAAAACTATTCTTATTTTTTAATTTATTTAATATCAAAGGATTTAATCTTTTTGTTTTAGTCTTAGGTTTTATTTTTAAGTTCTTTTTAGGGAGTCTAGAATTTTTTATATTTTTTAGGATTTTAGGAGATGTTTAGAAAAGTGGTTAGAATACTTATGGACTTAACTTGTTTTATCAGGGGTACAAGTGTCATTACAAATTTTATTCTAAGGGACTTATGGGACATTTTTATAAAATTTTACTTAAAGTGGGGGCAACTTTGGTCTTTTTTATTAGTGTAGTACATGGACATGGGGTGTTAGGGTTTCTAACACTTATGGGGTGTGAATAGTAAGAATAGATTGTGAATAGTGCCAGCAAGCCTATCTACGGTTTTGGGTTCACCTTTTTGTGTGAGGAAAGCCAGGTCCCTCCAAATCTGGTGTGTTTTGATGGTTTATTGAACTATTTTTTGCCTCTTTTCTCTATTCTCTGGTATCAAGATCCTTATGGTTGGGGGCTCCATCAGTACAATGCATATTTTAGGGTTCAAGATCCCCAAATACTTGTGATCTTGATGCCGTCCTTTTAGGGATCTCGATTATGACCTTTTGCAATCTTGATCCCAGTTTTTTAGGGACCTTACTCCCAAACTTGAAGGGTATAAACAGCCGAGGACCATATATACTTGTTAAAGTATGGATCTCTTTGTTTATGGCTAGTGAACAATTAAACTACACTTTAAGGATCAAGATCCCTAATTGTGGGGATTGAGATCTCTAATAATGGGGAAAATTATCCGAAAATTTGAAAATTAAGATCCCTTTCCTAGAGTGCGAGAGCAAGATTCTAGAGTTGGATCGCCACATAGGTGGGAGGTCCCAGTAACTACGGGCCAGATTGGGTTAATTAGCCGGCCTACGTATCATAATGGGTACCATGTGATTCAATACTTGTTTAGTGGCCTCACAAGTTTGTGACCTAGTCAGATTGGTGTGGCTTCTAGGTCTGGATCCTATTGGTTGGACTAGTTGGTTCGTTTTAGCTTTTATAATATTATTATATAATGCTTCAATATATTGTTACTCTGACATCCAACTAATTTCACCCTCATCAAATTGAAAGCTTGAGAATGATGATTAGATGGTGTAAATATCTCATTGCAGTGGCTGCTCTTTTGTGAATTTGTGGCAATGGATTTTAGCTCAAATCCTTGATTCACCTGTGTTCAAATTGGATTGTAAATTAGAACCGTTCCTGTTGTCCTATTTTGAATTGCATTAGGAATAGGTAACCCAATAAGAGTATTTGCAATCTAACCGTTGAAAGGTGTGATAGGGAGCTACCTCACATGAAGGCTGTTTCTATCTTTTGTTTACAAAGTGATCCCTATCAAATCTATGCTGAATGACATTTCAATTTAGTTCATACTGCTTTGTACATGCATAATATCAAAGCTACGTCACTGAGCTTGGAGATTTAATTTTAAGGAAAATTCGGGTTCTAGTGATTGTTTCCTTTTGGTTTTGACTTCATCCAATTTGGAGGTTTGATTTGTGAGTCGAGATCAAGTCCTCACCATAATAGAGATGGAAAATTCAAATCTTGTGGTACTCTTGCTGCACATTTCAGGTTGTCGACAGCATTTTCTCTGAGTACAGATACTGAAAAGGAGTACATTTCGCGTGTTCCTTATGCGAGTGCTGGTGGAAGCCTTATGTATGCAATTGTTTGCATTCGTCCATATATTTCTCATGTTTTTGGTGTTGTTAAGAAGTACATGTCTAATCCAGGAAAGGAGCATTAACATGCGGTAAAATGGTTGCATTACCTAAGGGGTGCATCAAATGTGGGTTTGGTGTTTGACAAAAGCTGTAAATTGATGACAAGGTCATTGGTTATGTTGATGCTGACATTGTGGTTATGTTGATGCTGACATTGCAGGTGATTTGGATTGTGGAAGATCTACTATAGGTGATGTGTTACACTTGCAGGAATTCAACTAGTTGGAGGTCAATGCTTCAAACTGTGGTTGCCTTGTCTACTACTGAAACAGAATGCATGGTTGAAGGGAGTTAGAAATTGGAGAGTATGCAATGGAATTTTGTTTTTGGTTGATATGAACTTTATACCAAGTTGTCAATTACACAAATTGTCTTGTACCAAATTATTTTAGACTGGGCACAGATTATGGCCAGGTGTTGTCTGTGAGCTAGTTTTTCTACATAATGCTGTAATGATGTTTACCTAATGAATATGATACATGAAGAGGGAAAACAAGTTGAAAAGGATATGCAATGCAGATTTTGGGATTTTGAGGGGTACAACAGAGAGAAAAAATAGGCAATGTGGGAGAAATCTTAAGATGGGAGGTGTATATTCTCAATTAAAAATGTTATCATATGGCACTCTCTGTCGCCCTAATTTTCGCCCTCCACTGTTTTACTTTTCTACGGTGATTATGTCTTACATGCCTCTCATTTCCTACGTCATTCTCTCTCATCTCTTCTGTGGTGTCTTTTAGTAAAATTAATAGTTTTTGTTATAAGCCAGTCAGTTTCTATTTGTATGTGTGTGTGTGCATGTATGCATGTGTGTATTATATATATATACTCTCTCTTATTGATCTATCTTCCCCTCCTTATTCCTTTCCTTTTATAACATGTCATCGTATCTTTTTTTTTAAATCTTTTTGTAAAACTGGCTTGAGCATCCGTCCTTGCAAGTTTTGCTTGAGGTTCGGAGGTCTTAGTATTCGTAATTTGAGACAGCACAACTCGGTGCTACATGGGAAATGGTGGTGGCTATTGGGTACCTAGTCAGACCACCTTTGAATCGACATCATGAAACACAAATATGGCCTAATATCCTATTATTGGGTTTCGGAGATTAGGGTGAATAGTAGAGCTTCAGCAGTTTGGAGATCTATCTCCTCCTCTCTAGCCTCGTTCAAAAGCCTCATTCGTTTTCACCCTAGAACTGGGAATAGGGTCCCGTCTCTGGCATCTGGTTTGACCAAGTACCCCTTAAGGTCCAATTCCCTCAACTCTTTTCGCTTGATCGATTCCAACAGGCTTCAGTGGCTGACGAGATGACCTTAGCCGGCTCGTTGAAACGGGGACTTGGTCTTTAGAAGATCTCATAGATTCAAAAATTTCCATCTTCTCAGAGCTAAGCATTGTTTCTTGGCTGTCTCATGGTGAGGATCATATTATATGGACCCCCTCTCCCTCGGGTTTATTCTCGGTCTCTTCATTTTATCACAAACTCATTCGGCCACCCACTTTTCCCCTCTCCCCTACATCCCCTGTAGCTCAAGCCTAGGCATCTTTCGCCCCCCCTCCAGGTTTTCATGTGGCTTGATCCTCTCCTAGAGGGTCCTTACTGTGGACCACCTCCAGAGGAGAGGCATTGCCCTTCCAAATTGTTGTGTTCTATGTGTGGCTGCGGAAGAGAGCAATGCCCATCTTTTTATTCATTGCATGTTCGCCTATATGATTTGGGGCAAAGTCCTAAGCCTTTTCCACTACCAGTGGGTCCTGCCCGCCAATGTACCTCAGCTCTTAAACTCCTTTCAACCTTTTCCATGGCGTAAAGCGGGCATCTCCCTATGGAAATCTTCGGTAGCAGCAACAGTTTCGGCCTTGTGGATTGAACGTAATAATCGAATTTTTCAGGGGAAGCCCTATTCTCCAAAATTAAATCTTTGATAGTTTTATGGGCTACTAACCATAAGAGTTTCATAGGAGTCGCACTCTCTGCCTTCTACTAAAATTGGGAGGCCCTTCTTCTTTCGTGCCCTAATCGCATTCCTCGGGCTCCTGCTTGGAGCCCTCTCTTCTTGGGACACTTAAAGCTTAATTTTGATGGCTGCTCTTTAGGTAACCTTGCCTCATCGGGAATTGGTTCAATTATCATAGACCATAATGGAGTCATTTTGGCTTCGATTTTCAAGAATATCGGCCATACTGACTCCAATACTGCTGAAGCTCTTGCTCTGCTTGAAGGAGTTAGGCTTCTCCACCCTTCTAGGATTTCCCTAATCGATGTTGAGGGTGACTCTAAGAATATTATTGGTTGGGTGTCTAAAATCTCTCCTATCCTGTGGAACTCTAGCTCTCATTTTTGATGAAATCGAACACCTTTACAGGGATACACACATCTCATGGAAGAATATTCGAGGGAGTCAAACCATGAAGCTAACACCCTAGCTAAGGATGCCGCTTGCTTGGATTACGTGCAGATTTTTTGATGGCTCATTTTTTATGGCCCCTTATATTTTAACATTGTAATTTTGTAAGAATGGCCTTTGTTTAGTTTTCACAGTTTTTACCCTACGGGGGCTGTTGTATATAGGGCATCTGCGTGTGGATTGCCAATTTTTTGTACTCTGTATTCCCCTTTCTAATCCAATACAATGTTAACAGATTCAAAAAGAAAATAAAAATGCAAATCGTCTTTCGGTCAATACTCATTATGTGGAGCTTCCCTCGTTAAATGTTAGGTTTTGGCATATCAGTTAGAAGGTTGTGTGATTTTTTGTTGAAGTAGTATTTGGAAAACCTGACTAGTGGGCCAAACCATTCTTGGTGGAACCAATCTAGATCCGTGAACCGGCAGGTTCCGATCTGGTTCATGAGGGGAAAATTGTATAGAAACTGAAAGAATAATAAAACAAAATAAAACCTTTGGAAGAGGGTGGGTCCATGGGTTTTTTGCCTCAGGCACATGCCCCATTGGTTTAGGTTCAAACAAGGTGATCCGATCCGCATTTTAAAACACTACTTTTTATCGAGTTCCTTATAGTCCATGTGAGCTGTGCCCTCATTTGCTTTTTGATAATTTCTTTTATTGCGAACTTAACCCTTGGGAAATTTAGCTTTTCGTAATTTACTTATAATTACCTTAATAACTGTTAAATTTCAAGTATTTGCATCAAGGGAATTGTTAATGCTTGACTGAAAGTTCCAATTTGACATTTAGGTGAACATTTGTGAGATTTGTGGTGTTAGAGGCTACAGTAATTGTTTTATCCTCTGCAATGAGTGTAATCGGGTTGCGCGACATCGGTATGTTTCCTATCCATGAGCATTCCTTTGCCTATGAGTTATCAACACATGTTTGACTCTGTTCCTTGATCATAGTGTTGGATTTTCTGAGTTTCTTTCGTGGTGTCCATGCATTCATATTATACTTATTTTTGTGTGATGGGACACTTGAGTATATGTTGAAGCCTTACATTTCTTTATTGATTGTCATTTAGCTATTGTTTTAAGGAACTATTGGGAGGTGATTCTGGGTTCGTCTGGGCATGCGATGGATGCAAGTTTAAGGACTCTCAAGTTACCTCCTCCATGTTTCCAAAAACATTGAGTACCCATTGTGCTACCAAATGCATCGCTTCAGGAAAGAAGAATGGGGCATCCAATGTTAAGGGAAAGCGGTCTAGAAAAAAGTGCAAAAGAAAGCTTAGTATTTCATATGGAGCTGATGACTTGGAGGAAGAGAAAGCCCCAAATGACACTGGGAATGAAAGGGCTACATGCAAAGATAACTCTACCACAGATATGGCCTTGGCATTGGATGTTGCAGTTCCAGTGCATATGTTGCAAGATGCTTCTGATGTTCCATCGGAGATAATTCACTCGCATGGTTCATTTCATCAAGCGACATATGTACCTGCACAACCAATAATTGATTCCATATGGAGGTGCAGTTTGTCAGCTTATTGATTAGCCATTATCTTGAATTAGTAAAGTACATTTTGAATTAGTAAAGTACCTACATGCATTTGAGATGATGAATCCATCTGCCAATGTGATAGTTTATCAAGCATTACGTTTCTATTCCTGTATGATGACCACATATTTCGTGCATATTTTTTTAGTAACTAGTTTGTAAGAAGACTTTGTCTACTTATGAGGATGACTTATGTTGTTGCTAGAGGTGAATTTGAAACTGGGAACAAAATCTATGGCATGTTTGTAGCGCACCCATCGAACAAAGCCATTTCAAGAGTTCATGAAGGGGCAAGGAAGCTACCTGCTACGCTTCATATGCAAAAGTTACCAAGATGTGAAGTGTGGCCTCAACGATTTCAGACTTTACCTCCTAATGATGAGGACATTGGTCTTTATTTCTTTCCAGAGATGGATGAAAGGTGTTGTGTTGCATTTATGGAGTCATATCTTTTAAGTTCCTGCTAATTTCTTAAAGGATATAGTAATGTCTAAGGCATGTTTAGGCTTTCTATTTCTTCCAATTATTTTCTATACTAATGTTTAAGTTTTTTTAATTTTCTTCCTTTGGCAAAAGTATACTACACCAACCAATGGTTGAGATGAACTATTATTGTGATTGGATTTTCATTATCTTTCATCAGTTATAGAAGTGAAGTTCTCTTTGTTGCATGATGTATTTTCCCTTTACATATTTACGTGCTAATGTTGAGGCATCAGATTTAGGGAATGAGGTTATAAGGCATATTGAATTTTTCATTTTATTGTTTTCAGAAGTTTGGTGCTGTTTCATGAGCTGCTGGAAGATTTGATGCAACATGACATAGCCTTGAAGTTTGTTGTGGATAGCATTGAACTGCTAATATTCTCTTCAATCCAACTCCCCAAAGAAACTCAGAGTACGCTCCAACATAGCAGCTGAGGAATTCTTATTGTCTTATTGTTGTGCCATATTTTAGGAAATCTGTCAACGGGCCATGTTTTTTAAATTCTGTTGAAATGTGATAAGCTCTTGAAATTATTGGTCTTTATATATCAAAAGAAGGTTGTTATTTAGTTTTAATATGTGAAAAATATAATCCTAAGGACTATGGAGAAAGCCTTCCTTGCGTTCATCGTTATCAGCTGAAATGATGGATGGTGATGGAGAGGAGTGGGACTCACCATTGGGTTTGTGTCTTGTTCTGGTGGATTTTAATTGTCTTTGCATCTTTATCATATAATGGTTGATGCTGACCTGGAAGAACCTGGTTTTTCCATAGCCCTTAGGATTATATTATACCTTTCCCTCTATTTTTTGGGCATCTCCTGATACCATTTAATTGCTAGGCTCAAGGAAGTAACCCCAAACAAAGTAATGCTATGTTTGGGTGGCGGCTATAAAACATTAATTTTGCTACAATGTCTGGTTGGGATACAAAAGGAGTTTCAGGGTATATGTTTTGGCAGCATAAGGTTATCCTCTGATAGATGAAAAGAAACATCTGGATGACCAAATAATATCAACTATAAGAATATGAGATTGGAGAAATACTTTAGGATGGTAAAGGGTAAGATCTTTCTTTAGAATTCAATGAAATTGTTTAGTGCCTTTACAATTTTGTTGGGGCTTTACTCTTCCTTCCACCACATTCCACGATTGTTACTTCCACTATACTGCTGCCGGTGGTTCCACCACATCGTCACCGGTTTCTCCACCATGCTTTCGCCACTTGATTTCTGACTTCAGAGTAGATTAGGAGGCTGGTTTTGCTGGATTTGCTTTGTTCCGGTGGTTGGAGAGAAGAAAAAAAAGGGGGAGGGGGCATTGATTGTGGGAGTTTGATGATATGACAATGTTGGGGGTGTGACGTTGCTTTCTGGCAGCAGCAGTGTAAGGCAGCAAAGGTCGTAGAGAGATTCCCGAACATCGGCGACTATGATAGCGAAATAGTTACTTATCACAATAAAGTGCAAATGCAGTCTGTGGAAAATCAGTGGATGGTTAGATTCTGGATGAATTGTTATTATGAAAAATGAAGGGTTACACTCTGGCAATATTACACTTGAAAGTGACAAACTTTGAGCTTGCTCTAGGTATCTGAGAAGTTATACTATTCTTGTCTTTTGGTAATAAGTTACTTAGTTACAGAACCTTTTCATATAGTTTTGTGAATTGGACTTTAATAAGTGAGAAGGCAATTAATTTACAAGAAAAAAAGTTCGCAGTATGTGCTTATGTAGATTAATTGGGCACCACATACATAGATTTCTTCAACTTGTCATTCTTTACCTGCACGGACCATTACTTGCGGCTCTAGGTTGTCCAAAAGAGATGGCAATCCTATGTTCAGGCTAAGGATAAGGCTACCCGAATAGTTACAATTTTAACAATTTGGCTAAAAGTTTCCTCGTAGTTCAATCTATGCTGTTGATTGAATCCTTTTGCCACTAATTGGGCTAAATCGCTCGGTACTTCCATTTGACTTGTATTTTATTTTGTACACACATTTGTACCCAAAACATTCTTTCTAATTGGTCTCTTCACAATTTCCCATGTGTTATTCAGAAACATTGCCTGCATTTCTTCAGCCATTACTTCAACCCATTTTGGATCTTTTCGCGATATAGTATTTGAGAGGTTCTCTTTGTTTAAGGGTTTCACAGATATATACTTGATAGTCATTTGTAAAGCTTCGCATAGCTTATCCGTCGATCTTTAGGGTGAACCAGATGGGTAGATCTTTGAATATTTTGACTTACTGCAATATCCCTGGTATTATCTTCTTGTATCTCCAATTCATCATCCCTATTACCATGTTACCCTTCTGGTATATGTGTAGCACCATCCTGCTTTCCTTGATTTCTTCTACAGGAAACAATATGCTCCTTGGAGAAACATCAGGTTGTGGTTCGTATGGAGGTTCCTCATCATAAAGATATATACAAAATCTTTGCCAGGGTGATGAGTTACATCCTCATCGATAATGCTTGGTTGACGGGTTTCATTGGGCGTGCGTCCCAGTAAAACAACTTCTTCAGTTTGTATTATACACTCTTGCTGAGTATCTTGACTATGCCCTTGCTGATCGCATTTCATCTTGTAGAAAAATGGTTCTAGGTGGATTGCATATCCTCATTTCATCAAAGGTGACATTTCTTAAGATAAGAAAGCTTGCAAGTCTAATGCTGTACCAATGATAGCATTCATAACTGTCTTCATGTCTCACAAAAATGCACACTTCTGCATTTATAACTATGCCCTTGCTGATGACAATGTCTATATGAGCATAAGCATGACATCCAAAAGGTTGAAGAAATGAATAATTTGCATGCTTACGATAAAATTTCTTTTATAAGGGGTTCTGCCATTCAAAACGATAATGGGCAATTGATTTGTGACACAACTAAACTGTGTGAAAAGCTGCAGTCCATAAGTATTTTTGGGATCTCACTAGTGAACATCAAGGAAATGGCAATCTCACCAATATGGCGGTGCTTTTATTCTGCAATTCTGTTTTGTTGTGGAGTATATGGATATGAAATTTGTTGCTCTATCGCTTTAATCTTTTAATAGTTCTTAACGACATGAGATGAGAACTTGGCTCCCTCATCCCTATGAATGAACAATAGTGGTTTACGAGAGTGATTCTCAGCACTTTTTTTAAGTTGTTAACAGTGCTTCAAAAAGGGCTGGCCGTGTCCTAGGCGGGCGCTCAGAACTTGGGCAGCCCAGTTGAATCCAGAAAGGATTCTACAGTTATAAATTGTATAAAATATAAGAATTAGGTATTTAGGGCACATCAGAATTCAAAGTATACTACAAATTAGCACACAGTCCATAAGCATAGCCATAAGT
This sequence comes from Amborella trichopoda, assembly GCF_054954075.1. Lineage (NCBI taxonomy): Eukaryota > Viridiplantae > Streptophyta > Magnoliopsida > Amborellales > Amborellaceae > Amborella > Amborella trichopoda. The sequence goes on from NC_142346.1 coordinate 7,434,940, forward strand.
CGGTCCATTATCCATATCCAATTAAAACTTAAAATTTACTAACCAACCAAATTACCAAACCGAAGTTATCAAATATTACCAAACCAGTGGAACTACAAATCCACTATCCACAAATCACATTACAGTTACAGTATTACACTACAAAGAGGAAGAAAACAAAAATGAAAGTAATACTTGAAGACTCAAAAGAATCTTCAATAGACAATAGTTCAATCAAAGTTCAAAGTTTAATAATTATTCAACATTCATCATTCATCATCAGAAAAATTAGGGTCAACTGCATTGGCAATATAGGATTATAAAACTCCAAAACTAAATCAAATCTACTTAGGTGATGTTTGGATCCGTTTTCCGTAACTTTGAGAAACACTTCTATCCAATGAAAGTCACAAAATTTAGTTTTCTTGAAGTTTCTTTCTCTCTAAAATGGGTTTTTGTGGGTTTGGGTTTCAAATGAACCTAAAACCCATCCTTAAAACCCTTTATGTTTCATAAAAAATCAATACAACAAAAAAAAAAAGAAATTTCCGCCCTTAGGCGGGGCGTAGACCCTGGGTGGCCGCCCAGGGCTGGGCGCTGGGCTCCTACCTAGGCGGGTTCCATACCGCCTAGGGACTGCTGCCCAGTTTGGCAGCTTAGGCTTGGGCAATACGCCCAAACCTATTGGACCTCCTAGGCGTCGGGCTGTCTGCTTTTTTGAACAATGGTTGTTAAATATTTTGAATACTTGGGTTTTTTTTTCTTGAGGACATAAATCAATGTACACATTGTAAAATCATACACAAAGCTCACATAATAATATGGTATGAGAAGAAGCAACTGGTACAGGTCCCCACACTCCGAATGAATTAATTCAAGAGGCAAGGGACCTCTTGTATTAGAAAGAACTGGAAAAGGAAATTTAGAAATGTTTACCAATTGACAAGCACGACGAAATGACAAATTCTGACTCGTAAGCAACGATGTGATTAAACCCTCTTTACATAACCCATTAGCCGAGCCATGGCCACAAGGACCTAGATGGTGATGCATAACATGACATCACCATTTATTTGAAATGAAGTGACTACGAATGGGAGCTTCCTTTATTCATCGTTTAAGATATATAGGCGTCTTCATCAAATCGGTTCATCAAATTTTGTCTCCGACAAGGGATCCTTTAAGAAAATAGACGATGGTGTGAAAACAAAGTTTGACTTACGTTCTTCTTGAGTCAATTGAGAGACAAAAATGATGTTTCCCTGAATTTTAGGGACTAGAAACACATTATTAAAAAGAATGGGGCATGTGGAATAGTTTACCAGAACACTTCTTACATGTGTAATAGGGAGTGAGCACCCATCTTGGGTTATGACATATCCACTACCAGGATAAGGGGTAAGAGAGAAATTTACGAGAGTCACCTGCAATATGTTTAGCTGCCCCATTGCCGTGCGTGGTCGTTATTTGAACTTTATCCGTTCCGATTGTGGCAATAGTAATAATCCACCGCATTATGATTTCGATGACCACAGATTTAACATGCCACCCCATACTTTTGATTTGCATTGTGGGTAGTAATTGGGCGCATGAAGAAGGCCATGGCCTTTGGTGGAAATGGAGGGAATCTTCCTGCTCTTCTACGACCTCTAGTGCCATGAGCCTGTTCATGTCGTCCTCTTCCACCATTATATATTGGTTTCTAGCCGTGATCACTACATCGGATTGTGATTCTGAGTGTACTTCAATGTAGTATGGCCATGGAAGAGGGACTCATGTAGTAGCAACAGGCACAATTCTAAAAATTTGGGATATAGGGGCTTGACTGTAACTGAGGAAGCAAACATTTTGTATTCATGCCTTTGACTAAAGGACATAGCATGCTTTATCACTGACAGGCTGTTGGATCATGACATGTTGATCACAAAGCCCTTTAATTATGTTGTAATATTTGATGATTGTTATCTTCTCATAATTGCATCTATAAAGTGCAAGCTTCAAGTGCATCACATATTCCTTAGGCTTCTGTGAAGGATTCATGTAATTCCTTCTATAATTCTGCAGCAGTGGGCATTCCATTGGATAACTATGAGGATTTCTTCTGAAAAAATTGCACTAATCCATCTAATAAGTTGTTGATCAGTAGCAACCCATTCTTCTTATGCCAGTTTGTGAAGGAGACTTCCTTTGTTTTCTCCGTCGCATCAATGTCATTTCTCGTAAGGAGTCAGAAGGAGGTTTTGAAGAATTATCTAAATGTCACTTAAAATTTTCACCATGAGCAAATGATTCAATGATATTTTCACCATGAGCAAATGATTCAATTATGGCTTTCTATGTTATAAAATTGGATGAAGTTAACTTTGTAGTGACCATAGAAAATGGGTAAGAAAAGGATATTGGGTTCGACAAGAATGTGAAAGGAAATTGAGAAGAAAGAGAAATCACTGCAGATTGCTAGGGGCGTGATGCCCTAGAGAGTGAAAATTAGGCAAGTGATCATGAAATACTGGATTTGCCGAAATTGCCAGAGTACTGTTGTTGTCACAATAAACTATTGACTTACATATTTTTGTTCCAAGAACTGTCATCATCATCATCGTCAAAGCTTTTTCCCAACTGATTGGCGTCCCAAATCCTGGTCTACCATTCCTCTCTATTAAGGGCTATAACCTCAGTGAGGCTATACTTCCCCATATCTTTTCTCACTATTTCAAACCATGTCCTTTTGGACCTTCCCCTTGACATTATTGAGGCTTTCACATGAACTAACTCGCACCTCCTAACAGGTGCTGTACTAGGTCTGCGGCACACATGGTCAGCCCACGTAAGTCTACTCTCTCTCATCTTATCGCCTATTGGTGCCACACCTAAATTTTCCTGAACATCCTCATCTCCGCTACACTCATTCTATGGGTATATTGTTTTTTGATTGTCGAACATTTCGCCCCATAGAGCAAAGCTAGTCTCACAGCTGTCCTATAGAACTGTCCATTCAACTTCATTGGTATGCGGCGATCACTTAAATGTGATCCACTTTTAGAGATTATTAAATGTTCATCTTGCTTTTTAAAGTAAGTGTTTGCTATTGCTAGGTTGTAGGAAATAGCAAAATCTAGAATAGCCTGACCCATCGCCTTTTTTTCACCAAGCTCATATCCCCTATGTACCCCTTCATATTCTCTACTATCCTTCCCTTCATGACCATTTAAGTCCCCTCATAAAAAGGTCTTCTCTCCATTTGGTATGTCTTGGACTATTCCATCGATGTCCTCCCAAAATTGTCTCATAATTCTGTCCTCTAATCCTATTTGTGGTGCATAAGCACTAATTACATTAATTATCTCTTCCCCTAATCAAGGCTTCAAAAAACGCCCGTCGCTCAGGACCTCGGGCGCCCTGTGGTGCAAGTTCTTAGCTTTTTTTAATATATTTGTTATCCAAATGCACATATATGCATATATTTGTGTCAAAATTTGTAATTTATTCCAAAATTTGAACCATACAAAACATTTAAAAGTCTAATAGGCTACTGTAAGGTCTCCAATTCTCAAATTCAGAAATTCTCCATATTGGCATATTCCATATCCATAAAATAAACCATAATAACGTCCACGATTCCAAGTCTCCGACTCTCCAAGTCATCAATAAAGTGACTTCCAAAACTATAGAAAAACCAGTAAACCACACAACGAAATAGTCCAAAAAGGCAAAAACATTACAAACCACATAACTAAATAAAAATCGTTAAAACTCCAAATGTCTAAAGCCCAAACCAAGATGGTGCAATAAAGTATTAAAGTTACTTCGAAAAAAGAGAGAAGACAATCAAGATATCAATAAGAATCAGAATCATCATCTTCATTGCCTTCATCTGCATCAGAATTGAGGCCGTCATTATCAGAATCATCACCCTCTTCAACATATTCTTCTTCTTTCAGAGATTCTTCAGAATCTGCCTCCTCTTCCTCTACCGTGAAGTACCAGCAGAAGAAGTTGCTCGAGTGACCCTCCTAGGATCAGAAGCTTGCCCTGAAGCTTCCTCGACCATTTCCCATGTCAAACCCTCCTCAGGGAAAACCTCCTCAGTACCAGGGTCACTAACTAGCTAATCTAAAAAATTCTCCATGTCTTTCGAAGAGATAGGGCTATTCTTTGGCTGGTTTTTCTTCTCGTTGAGCCTTTGATTCTCTCTAACAAAAACCAAGTCATTGAGCTTCCTTTGCTCAAGCCTATGTCTTCTCTTTGTATGCACCTATAAGGAAAAATAATGCATAAGTAACTATTATAAGTCTATGATGTTCTTACCTTTTTTGAATCTATATTACAAAATGAATATGAACTTATAAACAAAAAAAGCATATAAAATTTTATTCTTTTAAAATAGTAAAATAGTAAAATACCATCTCAAACGAACTCCAATTGTGCTCACAACCAGAAGAGGTAGTTGTCAAACTCAAAATCCGCATAGCCATCTTCTAGAGGTTTGGAGCGCTACTCCCATGTTGTCTCCACCATTGGGCTGCAATATGTGGGCAACCTTTATAATTAATTTAGGTATTTAACGATATCCGAACTTGAAAGAAAATTATAAATTTATATTTTATAAAACAAAAGCACATAAGTCAAAAGAATATTACTTGGTTCGTCTTTGTTTATTTGCTTTAATGCGATATCTTTCTCAAATGACATCAAAGAACACTTGTACAAAATTAGCTCTTCAATTGATATCTTAGCTTGGATATTTGGATCAGGAACTAATTTCTCAAGGCACTCATTAAAACCATTCATAATCACCCCTTTTGACTCAATATCTGCATCTGCATAAAAGAATTTGAGGTTCAAGTAGTACTCCGTTGTATGCAATGGTCTATGGAGCTGTCTATCCCATTTAGCATCTATAATCTCCCAAATTAGGGCATACTTTGCTGCATCATCGCTCAAATTCTCTGCAATTTCATTCTTAGCCCTTTCCATTGCATCATATATAAAGTGCATGGTGGGGTTATCAACATCAACCAAGCGCAAGACCTTTACCAAGGGAAGAAATACTAATATCGAATGTTTCACCCCACGTCAAGAATATTTCGAAAGAATAATATCTCATGTTTTCTTTCCCGTGTCATCTCTTGACTACTTACACCTATTCCACTCCTCTGAAGCAAACATAGACCTTAATGCGATCCTCCTCTTATACATGCTCTGTAGACTGAGGTAGGCAGTGACAAATCTAGTGACCCCAGGCCTCACTAGCTCTCTCCTTTTTGTAAACTTGCACATCATGCTAAATGTAAGTATGTGACTGTATATGAAGATTGTAACTTCCTTAGCTTTAAAAATAATTCCTTTAATAGGAGGCAATTCACCAATTGCCTCAAGCATAAGATCTACGCAATGTGCAGTGCAAGGAGTCCAAAATATGCGAGGCTTCTTTTGTCGAAGCAAATGACCTGCAGCTAGATTTGGAGGAACATTATCTGTGACTACTTGAATTACATGCTCCTCCCCAACCTCCTCAATACCCTTATGAATGAAATAAAATTTATAATGCGCATCATGAACATCATTGGAAGCATTGATTGAGAGCAAAAAAACTGTACCCGTGGGACAATTTACTAATAAATTCATGTTACTCCTCCTATCATTCCACATATCTGTCCTCAAAGAAACCCTAAAGTTAGCCCATCCCTTCTTATGAGTTTTAGATATTCATTAGTATACTCGACTTCTTTCTTCAGTAGTGGTTCTCCAATCTCATAAGGAGTTGGAGCTTTCAAACTTGGTCCAAATTGCCTAATTGCTTCCAATATTGTATGGAAGCTATTCAAACTAGCAGTGTTAAAAGAAATGCCTGCATGGTGAAACCATTGAGCAATATACTGAATCACCTTGGCTCTATCTTCCTTTTTAAACCTATTTTCAATTGTCACCTGTTTTTTCCGTTTCCCTTGCCTTTCTCAATTATAATCTCAGGGCTAGGTGTAAAGAAACTATCTATAGGCCCTCTCGTTGAGCCTTCTTAGACCCAAAAGCTCTCTTGGTCTTAGAGCTCTGAGTACTAACTATGGCTACCTCTTCTTCCCCCACTTCATCATCCTCTTCTTCAGTTTCAGTATTATCAGAAAAAATATGAACCCCTGACTTTAATTCTGCTATATCTTTTTTTTTTTGCTACTTTTTTACTCTTTTCAGCTTCAATGTACTCCAAAATTTCTTTCTTTACAAGATCTGGGACTTTCTTACATGGGGCGACATCACCTCTAATACTGGCAAGATGTTTCTTAAATTTATTTATGCCGGCATTAGAAACATGTCCACAGAAATTGCACATAATTTTATTTTTGTCATTTTTATCCGGGTTAATACAATATTTCCATCCTGGATCTTCACCCTTAGAAGACTTCGCAGAAGACATCTCAAATTGAAAAAATAAATCTCAAATAAAGATTACAGACTGACTTTTTCTACCCAATCTCTGATCTTCGATGTTGGCTATCTCAGTTGAGCTATGAATCAACTTAAAAGTCTTCTAATACCACCAGTAGCACCCTAAAAATAATTTCAATCAGAAAAACAAACTTTTTCAATCCACAAGAGGTATTTTTGATTCTCAGCAATTGCTTTAGATTCTCATAAAGAAGTTTAAGATTGAGGGTTTCTTGTTTTTTTTTTCAGTTTGGGGTTGAAAATAAACCTCTAAACTTATTTTATACAAACTTGGGGGTCAAAATGACCCCCTTTGCCCCTTTGAGCGAAGTTAAAAAAAAAAAATATCGTAAACTGTGTTGGGTGGCCACCCAGAGCTGGGCGTTGGGCGCCTGCCCAAGTACAGCTGCCCGTATTGGGGCGCCCAGGTCCAGGCGTGCAGAAAAAGGTTTTTGGCCACCTAGGCGCCGGGCGGTCCGTTTGTTTTAAACATTGCCCCTAATATAAGTTTAACTAATTGGAGCCTATCACCTATTCTCTTGATATTAACTACTTTATCTTTTAAATCTATATACTATTATGCCTATTTCTGTTATTATCCTTTCATGTATACCAAAGTTTATGCCCATCTATTTCTTTAACTTTTTCTCTCATTTAGTTTCTTGTAGACAGACTATGTTGACTCTCGATCTTCTCATTGTATCCCCTAACTCCATATTCTTATCGGCCTACATTCCATGTAGCTAGTTGAATCCTATTCTCTTGGACTAGCTTCTTTATCCGCACTCGTTCAAAATGTCGCGGGAACCCTTGCTTATTTTTCACTGCAGCGAAGCGTCGCTGTGGCATGCCGCTTCTGGGGAATGCCTTAGCCAACTCTTGCTCATTTCGAGTTGTACTCGGGTTTCGGTACAACGCGTCACTTTTGGGGAACACCTTAACATAACCAGATACTGTATGCTCAGGATTCATGATAAGTTTTGGCGACGTTTTACGTTTGTTGCCTACGTAACACAACCCAACTCATTTACTCGGGCATGGGAAGGGCGAAGGGAAACTTTAAGGTCCTCACCCTTAGGCTATTTTTCTTCAAGTCCGTGAAAGTGGATAATGTGAACTAGCATGATCTATGTTGTTTAAAATTTTTGTTTTTAGAATTGGCTAGAACACTTACATAAGACCAATGATTACACTGAGAACTGAAATAAACAAATAAGAAATTAAAAAATGGATTCTCATTTGCTGCCACTTTAATAGCTCTTTATTTCATAACAAAATATTACGTAAACTTGAACTTGGGAACAAGAAATATATAATATAGTAAAATAAAAAGAGATGCTAAAAGATTACCTCAATTGGACGTGTTACACCCTACACTGGGTCTCCTACACCGATGGTGCACGGGATTAAGGTCTTTCTTAGATCTCACAAAGTCGGGAAGCTTTCGCTAGGAACCCGTCAATGTATATGAGAGCATATGGAACAAAACTATGTTATCTCTTCTTTTCTCTAGGTATGGGGTGTGCCCATCTAGACATCTAACAAAGGCTAGAGGCGTGCCCCGTTGGTTGTCTTAGAGAGAGGCCTTGAGAGATAGAGAGAGAAGGCGTGGCACCTTGAGGAGAGAGAAAGAAAGTTTTAGGTTGTGGTGTCTTAGAGACAATTTAGTTCTTTTATAGACTTGTGGCTAGGGTTAGGGTTTTTAGAGTTTAGCCATCCTTATGGAGATTTGATCTAGCCCATTGATGAAAGATGACCTGTGGGGTGAAATATTTTAGCCATACAATTCATAAATCAACCATCATGTTCTAATGGAAGTTGCCGGAACCTTATCCTCTCAGCTTCTTAACCTAATCGCATCAAATATTTAATGTAGAAAAATTATAATACAGTTGCTTTTTATTTGCAATAAATCTCTACACATTTCTTTTGAAAAGTCAATTAGCCTGTATTCAAAAACTTTCATATCTTGTTTCAATCACATGAATGGCTTATGACACAAGCCAATACAATTAGAAAGACGGGGAGAAGAGTGGGGTGTGGCAATCCATGGGCACTTGTGGGCCCCACAACCTCTAAAAGGCTTAGAATGGTGGGCCCATAGTGTATAATGGGCCCCCATATATTTTAATAATTTTAAAACTCGATCAAATGAGTTTTAATTGAATACCTGAAAATGAAGTATAATCTTATTCAAACATCATTTTTGATGAAATAAAATATCCAGAGATTTCTAAAAAATTATTTAAATATTCTAAAAATCGTTTGTAACCAAACTAATTATTTGTAAATTAATTTGATGGGAATCGGATCCAACTTCGTCAAGGAAACTGCAAAAATACTGAAGTACTCAACCTCTACTAATGACTATGTCCCACATTCAATTTCTCAAACTGACCCAGTAGTTCTCATGACCTGCAGTCCATTGCATAGGTTCATGATTTGACTACTAAAGCCAATCGTTAGGTGATGAGAACACAATCTTAGTATATGGAATAGAGGTTCCTCTTAGGGATAAGCCTAGGTCACACAGACCTATGCACACACATCACAATTGGTGTATGGGGGCTATCTGTAGTGTATATACATGCAACACCCTCAATGGTGTTCACTTCTTGATACGTCTATTATATGTACATGCTGTGTGATGGTCATGATGAGGATTTGGCCTTTGTTCCTTCAGGCCTACCAATCACATATAAAGATCTCATAGTCCCTTGGCTAATTACCCTGGGTATCTCTACGATCTCATCAAGGGGTAACCCTACTAATGCTTCTTGATTGTGTTATATTCTCAAGTATGATAGGGTTTTACAACTTAACTCTGCTTAGCTCGTCAAGCTTGGTTTGTGTCTCGGCATTAGAATTGCCAACTTCGGTCCCTTTGGATTATACTCCCACTGGATTTCATTATTCTACTATCGTATAATTCATTACATGCTCTCATAAGGCCTTTAAATGGCCACAAAAACCCAACATCTCCTACTTGGCTTTTGAAGGCCTTACAATCTCTCTTCCTCTCTCACTTACCTCCCATGTGCATGTTTAACAAAAATATTTGCACCTAACCCCTTTATCAAAGGGTCTGCAACCATTGCTTCTGTGGGAATGTATGTGATCTCGATCTCGATCTCTCCAATCTGTACCTCATTTCGAACATGATAATAGCACAACTTGATATGCTTGGATTTCTTGTGAAATCATGGCTCAGCACAAATTGTGGTTTGGTTGTCGCAGAAGATTCTTACACGTGCATTGTGCAGGCTCAAACTGTAGTCGATTAAGGAACGTCTTTTTTATATGGCCTCCTTGGCTGTCAGACAACACACCACGGATTCTGATTCCATGGCGGATAATGCCACATCCTGTTTCTTTGATTTCCAAGAAACAACACTACCTCCAAGCATGAACACATATCCAAATGCGGATTTCATGTCATTAGGGTCATCTTGGTAACTCGCATATGTATACCATTGCATGACAATTTCTGAACCTTCCCCATATGTTAGTGCATAGTTCTCTGTTTCTTTTAATTACCGTCGAACTCTCTTAACCGCCTTCTAATGCTCAATCTCAAGGTTGCATTGGAACCTGCTAGTCTTGCTCATGGCAAATTAGAAGTCTGGTCTTCTTCCAGACATGGCATACATCAAATATCCTACTGTGTTGTGATAGGGTATTCTCTTCTCTGTCTTTTTCTTGTCATCATCACCAGGGCACAGTTGCAGGCTAAGTTTCATCATCTTGTTGATAAGGGTTGATATGGGCTTACACTTATCCATTTCAAACCTTTCCAATACTCTTTTGCAGTAAGTCACCTAGGAAAGTTGAATGGTTTGGTTTTCTATATTTCTCGTTATCTTGATACCCCACACATATGAAGCTTTCCTTAGATCTTTCATATCAAAGTGTTGTGAAAGGAATTCTTTTGTTTCCAACACAAGGGCCATTGAGCTAGTAACATTTAACATATAATCCACGTATAATGATATGATCACAACATCACTCCCACTTACCTTATTATAAATGCAGTAGTCTTCCTCATTTGAGGTAAACCTTGTTTGAGATAAGGTCTCTTGAAATTTGATGTACCACTAGAGTGATGCTTGTTTTAGGTCATAAAGGGATTTTTTGAGTTTGTAAACTAGGCTGCGCTTTCCTTTCTCTTTTAAACCCTCAAGTTGTTTAATGTATATCTCTTCTCCTAGTTCGCCTTTTTTTTTTTGGTGAGTTCGTGGGGAGAGGGCTCCAACCCTTGGTAGGAATTGAGCTTAGGACGTAGCGTTGCAAATCATCATGCGCTAACCAATTAAGCCCGGCTCTTTTCCTTCTAGTTCCCCATTGAGAAAGGCTATTTTCACATCCATTTGTTGGACCTCAAAGTCAAAATGGGTAGTTATGACTATTAAGATTGTAATGGATGAAAATTTTGCAACATGAGAAGAAGTTTCAACATAGTCAATCCTTCCTTTTGGGTGAACCCCTTGACTTGCAAATCATCATGCGCTAACCAATTAAGCTTGGGCTCTTTTCCTTCTAGTTTCCCATTGAGCAAGGCTATTTTCACATCCATTTAATGGACCTCAAACTCAAAATGGGCAGCTATGACTATTAAGATTGTAATGGATGAAGATTTTGCAACATGAGAAAAAGTTTCAACATAGTCCATTCTTCCTTTCGGATGAACCCCTTGACAACTAGTTTAACCTTATATTTTTCTAGTTTCTCTTTTGAGTTCAGTTTCTTCTTGAAGGCCCATTTGCACTCAGTACCTTACGGTTTTGAGGTAAAGTCATTAACTCCCAAACTTGGTTTTGGGGAATGGACTTGTGCTCATTTTTCATGGCTTTTATCCAATGGTTCTTTTGAGGATATGTTACGGCTTCTTGGTATGTGGTAGGCTCAAGCTCTGGCTTATCCCCAACTTTCTCATTGTGTTCCCTCAGGTAGGTCAAGAACTTAGGTGGTCATCTAGTATGGTTACTTCTCTTAAGTTGTGGTTCGGGTTTTCTAGACACAACCTTGTCACTAGCAATCTCATAAGAGATCGACTTGCTTGTGACTAGCTTTTGCTTCAAGGAGCTCTTTCTCATACTTGATCATAGAGAAAGCCCGTACTTGTTCCACATGCTCTCATATGTATTAAGGGGTTTCTAGCCAAGGCTTCCCCAAAGTTGTGATATCTAAGAAAGACCTTGATCTCGTGTGCAATCGGTGAAGGAGACCCGGAGTGGGATTTATCAAGTTCAATTGATGTAACTCCTTCAATTTACTACATTTTATATTTCTTGTTCCCAAGTTCTAGTTTATGTAATCTTTAGTCATGAAATAAAGAGTTGTTAAAGTGGCAGCAAGTGACGATCCAAATTTGAGTTCTTGTCTGTTTATGTAAGTGTTTATTGTAATCTTTGGACTTATGTATGTGTTCTAGCCGGTTTGGAAAAACAAAAGTTTTAAACTACAGAAACCGTTCTAGTTCACATGGTCCATTTTGGGGTGAGAGATCTTAGCCATCCAATCCATAAATCAGCCATCATGATCTAATAGAAGGTGCTAGAACTTTATCCCTCTATACCCAGGTATCATAGGGTTTTACAACTCAACTTGACTAGCTCGTTAAGCTTTGTTTGAGTGTCGGCATTAGAATTGCCAACTTTGGCCTGTTGGACCATACTCCCACTGAAGTTCATTGTTCCACTATCATATAATTCATTACATGCTCGTGTAAGGCCTTTAAATGACTTGAAAAACCCAACAGTCCGGTTTCCAAATCATCATCATCATAGCTTTTTCCCAATTAATTGGCGTCGGTTACACGAATCCTAGTCTGCCATTCTGCTCTATTTAGGGCCATACCCTCAGTGAGATCATAAGTTCCCATATCTTTTCGGACTACTTCTAACCACATCCTTTTGGGCCCTATCCTTTGCCCTTTACAATTCTTCCACTTGATCTAACTTGCACCTCCTAACAGGTGCTATACTGGATCAATGAGCCCACTTAGGTCATCTTATTGTCTATTGGTGCCACACCTAAACTTTCTCGTATGGATTCATTTTGGATTCTATCCCCTCTTGTCTTGCCACTCATCCATCTCAACATCCTCATCTCTTTTATACTCATCTTCCTCAATCTCTCCATTTTCTTGGATTATCGACTCAAGGTATCGAAAGAGCGGTCTTTTTTGTACTTCCTGGCCGTCGATTTTAACTACTTCCTTGTCTCTACTTCTATTACTACTAATTTTGCATTCCAAATACTCTTAGTCCGGCTAATTTAAAAACCTTTGATTTTAAAGCATCCCTCCAAAGTTCTAACTTTGTGTTGACGCTGTATCGGGTCTCATCGATCAAAACTATGTCATTTGTGAACATGTACGACAGTACCTCATCTTGTAGGTGCGTAGTTAAGTCGTCCATAACTAAGACAAAGAGGTACAAGCTTAATGCTGGCCCTTGAGGTAGACCTATTGTCACTGAAAACTCACTCGTCTCTCCACTAGTTGTTCGCACAATAGTTGACGCTCCATCGTACATATATCTCATCACTAGATAGCCTCAGAAGCATGTTTACACGGGGCAACATGCCGCTTAATGCCGGCAAGGTCTTTTTTGAACCGGTAAATACCACCATTAGTTTCTTTTCCACAATAATTATATTTAATACGATTTTTGTCATTTGGATTCAGGTTATGACCATACTTCCAACCCGGATCACCACTTCTAGAAGAACCTGGAGAAGATATTTTCATAGAATAAGGCTCATTTTCATCCTTTTCTGGTTCTACTAAATTCAAATATTGTCTAATCTCATCTCGAATAGCTTTAGGAATCTTTTTACAAGAAGCAACATTCCCTTTAATACCGGCAATGTTTTTCTTGAATCGATTAATACCCCCATTGGTATCTTTTTCACAAAAATTACACTTTATACAATTTTTATCGTTTGGTTTCGGGTTATGACCATATGTCCAACCATCATCTCTTCTTCTAGCAAAACCAGATATAGACCTATCCAAATGACAAGGATTTAGTTTTTGCTTGTGTTATACTGAACTCATAAATTGGTGAATCTCCTCTTTGATAGCTTCAAAAATATTTTTTCAAGGAGCAACATTCTCTTTAATACTGGCAAGATGTTTCTTAAACCGATTTATACTCCCTTTTGTATCATTTTCACAATAATTGCATCTTATGCAATTTTTGTCATTCGGATTCGGGTTATACCTATATTTTCAACTCGGATCGCCGTTTTGACTATATCTTGAAGCAGACATTTCAAAATAGTACAAGCAATCTAAAAAGTAAAGCTTTGCACTTACTTTGATTACTCGAACTCCAAACTTCCCTCTAAGATATTTTATGGTGTTAAAGTATTAAAAAACACCCTCTAATAGGACTAAAAACACTCCAAAACTAAATCTAATCTTGATGGGTGATGTTTGGATCCATTTCTCGTAACTTTGAGAAAGACTTCAATGCAATGAAAATCATAAAATCTAGTTTTTTTTTTGAGGTTTCTCTCTCTCTAAAATATGTTCTTGTGGGTTTAGGTTTCAAATAAACCTAAAACCCACCTTTAAAAGCATTTTTTGTCAAAAAATCCCCAAAACAAACCCAAAAAAAATCCATTTCCGCCCTTAGGCCGGGCGCAAACCTTGATCGGCTGCCCAGGGCTGGGCGCCCACCTAGACGGGTGCCGTACCGCCTAAACGGTCGTCGAGGGACTGCTTGCTTAATTTGGCCACCTTGGCCTGGGCGATGTCCCCCCAACCTTCTAGACCACCTAGGCGTTGGCGGTCCCGTTTTGAATCACTGGATACTGTAATGCCACTGTTAACTATCAACTGATTAGATGATCTCTTCAAGTTTTTTTCTCGACTCTTCTTTCTTCTTTGGGACCCCTCTAAATGCTCCAAATTCTCTCTTCTAACTTTTGTATGGGTTTGAGGGCATGGTGCATCATACCCTTTAAGAGGCACAAAGTGTTGATAGCTTTTTTGACAAAACTTGCATTGAACCTTATTCTTGTCATTTGGATTGGGGCATTATCCGTATTTGCATAATTGATTAACTTATCTATTAGAACTGGAAGAAGTCTGTCAATTACTCAAGTCAACAACCCACAGCCCAAATTTTGAAAAATGCACAAAACTAACAAAATCGAATCTTGAGTACATGTTCTTTAAATCTAGGGTGCATTGCAGCAAATTAAACTGAAGCTGAAGATGCTTTTCATAATGTTGACAAAATGAAACGGTGATAACTAGATAAATTCACAAAACGCAATGAGTTCATTAAAAAAAGTCATCATTTCCAATATATTAAAAAAAAGAACAAATATGTTTTACTTTAAAAATGCAATATATTGATACAAAACTCAAGAATTATTTTTGACTTAGTATTTAGTGACGTAAAAACTAGTTATTTGCCGGGATGCCCTATTAAAATAAATATCGCAATACTAAAGTTAACCAACCTAGAGTGCTATATTCTAATTTACAAAATGACAATCCAATTACACCAAAGTAGGAAAGAGAAGCCATTTGGATTGAGTTTAATAAACATTTTATTCAGATTTGGTTACCCAATAGACAATAGTAATAAATATCTATAAACTCAAACCAAACTCCACACTTGAGTATTGCCAAAAGTACAAAGCCAAACTTGAGAAGAAGTACATGAACAAAAAGTAAATATGAAAAAAAAAAAAAAAAATCAACTCCAATATTCACAAAAATAACCAAATCCCTAGCCAAAAATTTAAATATACTAACTTTTTAATACCTAATACATCTTGGCTTAAATAGGTCGCCGTTCATTGCCGAAAGACCTCTTTTGCAACCATCTCGTACTATTTTCAATTTTGTAAGAATTCAAAATTCAAATTTTTTCGATCTTCAAGAAAATTTGAAAATCTTGGTTTAAATAAGTTTTTTTCCACTAAGCAAGAGCTTAATAATGTTTTTGTGGGCCAAAATATCCCCAAAGCTGCTTTCCCACCTTTAAAGGAAGGAAAAAGGACACCTTTTGCCCTTGGTCGAGGACCTTTTCCCTCCTCCTTGGCCACCCAGGCGGCTGGCATGGTGGAATTTTTGAACCTTGGCTTCTCATACTCTGCTTTGGGGTCGGGTGTGTGTGTGTCTCGCCACCTAGGCGTAATGAGGGTGATTTGGTTTTGAGGTTACCTAGACACTCGTTTATAAATGTATGTGTGCTCCAAATGCACTCACACACGTACACATGTGCGCGCGCGCACACACACACACACACACACACACACACACACACATATATATATATATATATATATATCATGGTTAGAGCCTTTAAGAGACATGAGGCTGCATCTTTTTAAGATTAATATAAATGGTTATATCAAAACAACTATAAATAATGCTTAACATACATTATGTAAAAAATAAAATAAAATCCAGTACTAGGATTTAAGAAGCATCATTTTGGAAAATAAAAAAATTAAAACATGCATTTTTATTTTTATTGTATATTATTTTATGGACAAAGGTTATATAGATCCGAGCCTCTAAACAATCAATTTAGAGCCCACCTCAAAAATTTCACTAGAAGAGGTTGTTTTGCTGCTCAAATATCCTCAAATTGATCATCTCAACATCAAGATGCATGGACATGAGAAAAAAATGGATTTCAAGTTTTGGAAATAGTGTATCTTGTAACGTAGTTTTGGGCTGTCAATTTTCAAGATTTTCAAGTTTTCATAGATCTGCTCAATCTACACTATTTTTGAAGCTTTAAATTGCACTACTCCCATGTTGGCTCCACCATTGGTCTACAATTGCATTGTGACATTGTTTAAATTTTAAAATTATGAGTTGCAAGTTTGTAAGTTTCAAGTTCAAGTTGTAACTAATAAAAATCAACTATAAAATCACTATAAGATTATAGTGTCATATGAAACCATGTAAGTTGAAAATTGAAAGATATTATTCAAATGATATAGATTACCTCGAATTTGGGTTTTTGTGTCATTGCCATTTCATTCCCATATGATAATAATACACATCTAACTTAAAATCAACTATTCAACAGGTATCTTATACTGGATATCGTTATTAGGATTGAGCGTCTCTGGACGTTCATTAAAGCCATTCATAATTGCATCCTCCCTGTCAATATCTAGGTCTGCATAAAGGAAATGGGGTTCATATAGCAACTAGCTGCATGTAATGGCCGATGAAGCTTCTTATCCCACTTTTTATCTGCAATCTCCTATAGTTTGGGCCATGCATGTTCTCATCGTTGCCTAATTACATGGATGTCTCTCTTGGCTCCATCTAGTGCATCATATCTAATGCCCATTGAGGGCTTCACCCTACTATCAACCAAATATAAAATTTTGACGAAGGGTTAAAGAACCTTAAGTTAGTATGCTACCCGATTACAACTATGACTTAGACAAAACAAAATCACATGACTTCTTCCCTTTAGCTTGTTTGGACCACTGGCTTCTAGACCAATCAACTGAAATGAAACATAGATCTTAATTGGTTTTTCTTCTCACATTATGTTGTAGTGCGAGCAATGATGAAAACGTCAGCTGCCCGGCCTCCTAGCTGGACAATTGCTAGCTGGACAATTGCTAGGCACCTAGGTGGGTCTGGGTGCCCTCTTGGTGCCCCACACCTTAAAGAAAAAGAAAGAAGAAAACCACCTTAAAAACAATTAGGGCCACATATAAGAAGAAGCAGATTGCCTGTAAGTGTTCGATTCAGTCTCCTCAATACCCTTTTCAGCCAAGTAAAAAATTATCATGCATTATGAATATTGGCGGGTGCACCAATACACTTGGAAATCCTTACAGGACAATTTACCGTCAAATTCATCACAATCTTACTCCTTTTGTCACTCCAAGTATCTATCATTATTAAGGCCTCATATAGCACCCACACATCCTTGTGGGTCATAATGTTCTCCGTTGTACCTCTTGTTGCGATGGCTTCTTAAGCTCATGAGGAATTAGGCCCTCCAACCTTAGCCCAAATTGGCCAATTGCATGTAGCATTGTATGGGAACTGCTTGGGCGAGTAGGATTGGAAGTAGTGCTTGCGTGATACATCCACCAAGCAATATATTGATTTATTGGGGCTAGGTCTTCCTTCTTAAACGTATTATCAGTTGTTAATTGCTTCTCCCTTTCCTCTACCACTGCTCAGGTTGGGGGGCAGAAAGACATCCATAGGCCGCTTTCTATGAGGTTTCTTGAAACGAATCCTCTCTTGCAACTTCAATAGGAACCTGCTTCAGTCATAACTTCATCCTCATCTTCCGCATTATCGCCTAATATATTACTGGCCTTCAACTTTGCAATACTTGCCTGCCTTTCCTCCTTTTTACCAAACATCCAAATACTAAAATATCTCCTTCGTAACGACTGCTGGATTATGGTTACATGGGGCAACATCCGCCTAATAGTAGTAATGTGTTTTTATGTCTATTAACCCTTCCGTTTGAATCTTGTTTATAAAAGATGTAACCAAAACTGTCTCCCTATCTTTTTAATTCAGCAAAACTCATAGCTCCAACCCTTATCCCATCTCCTATTAGAATCCCAAATAATGCATGTCAAATGGAAAAGACATCTTAATTACAAAGATATTTGGCTAACCTTTGTTGTTTGATCTTTGATCCTCTGTGGTTTGGATGAATATTGAGTTTAAAATCACCTAAGATATCTTCTTATAACATGCCATTATAATTCACAATGAATCCTATCCAAAAAAGAGTTAGGTTTGAGGATATTTCTGGAACCTGACTTTTTTTTATTTCAAAAATTTTCAAAATTTATTAATTTGGTTTCTTCTCACTTCTAAAGAACCGTAAAATTGGTTTAGAGGCCCTCGAGCAGAGGTGCATCACATGATATGTGTTTCACCCACCTAGGCAGCACATCATCCCCTATTTAGCCGCCTAGGCCATGGTGCCTAAGAGTACTGTATCGGTCTAGGGGCTCCTAGGCAGCTCCTCGCACTTGATGTGGCGGTGTAGGAGCGAGGTGGCCTGCTTTTTGTGTCATTTCTCTACTCCATCCTAAAGATGAATGTTTTATAAGTGTACTTTCTGGTATTGTTGTGTTTTTCTCATCTGGGCTTTGTCATCCGAGGATCTTTCAGCATTCAAAGCTGTGATGCATAGAAACAGCTGGGAATATGTCTACACATTATGTTTCTTTTGGGAAATTTGCAACATTAGGTTTTCTTGTGATGCTACTATCATGGGTGTGACAGCTATTTTGAAGCATCCATTTCTTGGTGATGTTACATCATAATTTCCGAATGTTCTCAGAAAAATTTCTTAGAATTGGGTTTGTGATAAGCCTTGATAAGCACATGCCAAATGAGTTTCTGAGATGGCATAGCAAATGTGATAGTTCCTTTTCTCTTTTTGTTTAAGTAATCTCTGATGTCATCACAGATTGGGTTCAGCAATTCTTAGTCCTTGATATCATTCATTACAGTCAATGTGTGCTGACATTTCTATGTTGAAGCTGTGAATTGTAAAAGTTAAAACGAGAGACCAATATATTTTGATTTCTGCAAATGGAGTCATAATCATGAAACTAATGCTTCCATGATCAAAGTATTTTGATTTCTGGAAAGTTTCGTTATCTTTCTTGGTTCTTTTGGCACACAATCATGAACGCACACACACAGAGAAATTTGTATTGAATTATTATTGTAGCAAATTCCTTGTAAATAGTTGAGATAAATGTGTAGTCATGGGATTGGACTTTGTGAAACATGAATTTACCGTGATATTTTGTCATTGACACGCTACGTGCTGACATGTAGTTTTATCTTCATTGTACTTATGCTATTTATACAAAAGACGAGTGTAATTTATCTTCTCTTTTCTTGATGAATTACCCAAGTCTAGGCTTTTCTTTATGCATGATGCATCCAATGGGCATTAAGTTTGTATTGAGTCCTTTGTTAGATTTTATTCATAAAGGTTTATCATGCATATTCTAATTTTTAACATTCCATGGAATGATTATATGGTCCTTTGTTGGTGCGTGTTATCATCATTCATGTGCATCTTCTAAATCCTTAATGAAAATCATATTGCACCTCTATTTTTTTGGTGGAGAAATTTCTTATTCAGGTTCTGACATTCCAAAACTCATTACGTAGGATTCAGTGGGAGATATTATATCTGGGGAATATTCAGACAAGTTACGCAGAAGAAATCATGTGATATGGAGCAGGAAGAGAAGTGTGATGCATGTGATGAGAATGGTGGGTCAGAGATATCAAATCCTAATACTCCTGTTTCTGAATCACAAGAAAAGTTTACAAAGTGTAGAGTGAATGGTGCACCTTCCTATTGTGAGGATGACATGTTAGAGCTTTTTCCTCTTAGGGAAGAGAACTTGGCCATTGTTACTAGGATGGGAAGTGATTGTGAGCTTGATCTTGATTTAGGGCTTGGCCGATCTGCACCCCGTTCTGGGAAGGTTTAGTTCAGTTGAAGTCTTTCAAGAACTCAAAGCCGGGTTCTCTGTTTTCTGACAAGATGTCTGGATATCAGTATATAGGCCTAACGGTTAGGCAAGAAAGACACCTTCATCTTTCTTTTCACCTAGAAATATTTTGCTGAAATGACATCGATTCGAAGAGACCAAACTGTTCTGGGGATTCTCTGCAGATTACAGGTGCGTATCGTACATTGTTTTCTTGTGTTTCATAAGACATGTTGATCTTTGAGGCAACCTTGAACTTTCAAGTTCTGGATGAAGTGGCATCTGTTCTTTTTGTATGTAACCTTCTTGTTTGTTCTCTCTAGGTTAAATTTATTTTGGTATTTTTTCGTGCAGGTTTGTATATAAAATACCAGGGTTCTTGCCGGCAATGTCACCAGGAAGTTTCATTTCATGTTTCGTCCTATGGTACTGTAGAATTTTTGTGGTGTTTATCATCAAATCATAGGAATGCAGAGTATTTTTTGGTAACTGAGTTTGTAAAGTGGTTTTTTACCTTTTTTTAGCAGATCTTGTGGATTTGACTTATGGTTTTTCTATCTGTAGAATTTGTGCTCCCATTTCTCTCTGTTTGTGCAGTACGTACTGGCCATTTTGTCATGATACTCCTCTAAATGATTCACTGGCACCATTTAGGTGTCTTGATAATTTCCATGAATGTTAGTCTTTGGAAGCTTATGTGATATGTTCTCAGTGAACTAATACATTCCTACCCTTGAATTTGAACAATTGCAGTTGATGGTTTGAATAATTTACCAGATTCACAAGATGGGATTTGTGAAAGGAGATGATTTTGGATATGGAATTTGGATTAGATTTGGGGGTTTTAGGCAAATCCTGTGGCTATTTTGGTGTCAATCTTAGATGGTTCCCAGACTTTCGAGCCCATTAGATCTCCCAAAAAGACCTAGAAATAGTCCGACTCTGATATGAACATGAAGCACATAAAAATCCTCATGATGAATATTATTCAGGGTACATGTATAGCATGTGTTGATGCGAACTTGCCCTGCAGCAATCGTTCTCATCGATATAACGCGAAAGTGAGCGTTGATAAGCTAACAACCAAAACTGAGAACAATACGCATGACTGCCTCATTTCCGTCATCCATTGATGAGGTGGTTGGCCGATGACTCGCATGTGTGGCACTTACTGTACACGTGATTTGTATGGTATGTTTCCTATATGATAAACTCTTTTAAAAAGCTTAGCGAGATAGGTACCCATTACAACATATAAAAATGTTCTTTCAAAAATATTTTTGAAAGTTTTGAAAACAAGCTTAGGGAGATAGGTGCCCATTACAACATATAAAAATGTTTTTTCCAAAATATTTTTGTAAGTCTTGAAAACATTCGAAAAGGATTCAAGTACCAATTTTAATTTTGAGATGGTTGAGGGTGAGATTACCGTGTCGAGATCCCATTTGCAGGAATATAAATTAACTCACCTGATCGGAAAGGATTGAGGGTGAGATTACCGTGTCGAGATCCCATTTGCAGGAATATAAATTAACTCACCTGTCGCAGTCCTTTCCGGATTATAAATTAACTGAAAAGATGGAGAACAAATGGACCCAAGTAGTATACTTCTGTTTGTTGGGTAGCTTATCAAAAATGTTGAATCTTTAGATTTATGGGAAAATATCTCTTTATCCTCTCTTTTTTATTTTTACATTTCATAAGATTCAAGAATTGAAAATATTATTTGTAAGTAAAAGGTCTCCATCTTTTCTATCTTACAACCGACTTTTTTGATCATAAATTTTTTATCTAAACAAACATTAAAATGACATTCTATTCAAACTCCATCTCTGTCTCTAAAATTTTATCTCTCTCTTTGTTTTTCGATGAGTTTACCGGTCAAGGGATTTAGCTTGAGTTCGAACACGAGCACACCTTGAGAGATGGAGTTTGGGTTTAGCTTGAGTTTGAATACGAGCACATCTTCTTATGTGTGTGAGAGAGATGGAGTTTTAGAGAGAGATGAAGTTTGGATTTTAGAGAGAGAGTTTTAGAGAGAGAGAGAGATGGAGTTTTGAAAGAAAGAGGATGTGAGAGAGATGAGTTTTAGAAAGAGAGATATAGTTATTTCATAAGTTGTTGAGGTCTATAATACATGGTCAAAAGGGTTCAGGGGGTTGGAAGATAAAAAGATAGTTTTTTTGCTTACAAGTAATGTTTTCAATTCTTGAGTCTGATGAGATATAGAAGTTTAAAATAGGGGATAATAGGATATTTTCTTTAGTTTTATTCTTTCTCTTTGCTTGTCTAATCTCTCATTTGGGTTCCTGGCTGCATTGATGGCAAATTGTCGAATCCTCAAACTATGAGGGGCTGTTTGGATATTTAGAAATATATTTCAAGTGGAAATGATACATTTCTGGCTTTGAGGGGTTGTTTGGCTATTTGGAAATATATTTCTAGTGGAAATGACACATTTTTGGTGTTTGGATAGAAATTTTGGAATGGAAATGTATTTTTGCCTGTAACTGTTTTCTTCATTTCAACCTAAAAATAAAAAAAATATGTATCATTGTCTTTGCCCTCCGAAATTGATTTCCAACTAGATTTCTTAGAGATATCCAATTTATGAAATATAATTAATTCCACAAAAACACCCCCACAAATTTGGAGAGAGATTATCTCAAATATTACATTTTAAAGAGAGTATCTTAAAATTTTAGAGATAGAATAAACTATCGAAATTTTTTAGAGAGAAATTATCTTAAATTTTTTATAGAGAGAATTTCAAATGTTAAGTTTTAAAGAGAAAATACCTTAAAATTTTAGAGAGAGAAACTATATCAAATTTTAGCGAGAAAAGTATCTAAAAATATTTTAAAGAGAGAAACATCTCAAAAAATATAGAGAGAAAAACTATTTCAAATTTTAATTTTTAGAGAAAGTACTTGAAATATTTTGGAGAATATTTTAAAGAGAGAAACATCTCA
The DNA here is from genome assembly GCF_054954075.1 of Amborella trichopoda. Lineage (NCBI taxonomy): Eukaryota > Viridiplantae > Streptophyta > Magnoliopsida > Amborellales > Amborellaceae > Amborella > Amborella trichopoda. Next base: position 7,457,814 of record NC_142346.1, read on the forward strand.
AAAAATTTAGAGAGAAAAACTATCTCAAATTTTAATTTTTAGAGAGAGAAAGTACTTGAAATATTTTGGAGAGAAACTATATCAAATTTTTTAGATTGAGAAGCTATCTCAAATTTTAGTTTTATAAAGAGAAAGTACGTGAAAATTTTTAGACAGAGAAATTGTGTCAAATTTTAAGTTTTAGAGAGAAAAAGTACTAAAACTTTTTAGAGAGAGAAACTATCTTAAAGTTTTTTAAAAAAGAAATATCTCAAATTTTAAGTTTTAGAGAGAGACATTTTATAATTTTAGATAGAGAAACTATATCAACTTTTAGAGAGAGAAACTATCTCAAATTTATAAAAATTTTTAGAGAGAAACTATATCAAATTTTAAGTTTTAGATAGAGCAAGTACTTGAAAATTTTAGAGAGAAAATATCTCAAACGTTTTATTGAGAGAAACTATATCTAAAGAAACTATCTTAAATTTTAAGTTTTATAGAGAGAAAGGACTTGAAAAATTTTAGAGAGAAAATTCTCAAATTTTTTAGAGAGAGAAACTATATCAAAATTTTAAAGAGAAACTATCTCAAATTTTAAGTTTTAGATAGAGAAAGTACTTGAAATTTTTTAGCGAGAAACTATCTCTAATTTTTAGAGAGAGAAACTATATTAAATTTTAACTTTAATAAAGAGAGTATCTTAAAATTTTAAGAGAGGAAAACTATCTCGAATTTTTTAGAGAGAGAAACTATCTCATATTTTAAGTTTTAGAAAGAAAAGTATCTTAAAATGTTAGCGAGACGAACTATATCAAATTTTAGAGAGAAAGTACTTAAAATTTTTAGAGATAAACTATTTCAAATTTTAAGTTTTAGAGAGAGAGAAAGTACTTAAACATTTTTAGTGAGAGAAACTATCTTAAAAATTTTAGAGAGAGAAACTATATCAAATTTCAAGTTTTAGGGAGAAAAAATATATTAAAATTTTAGAGAGAGAAACTATATTGAATTTTAGAGAGAGAAACTACTTGAAAGTTTATTGAGAGAAATTATCTCAAATATTTAGGGAGAGAAACTATCTAAAATTCAATAAAAAAATACATTATAATAAATAATATAATAAAAATATGAAAAACATTTATATGAAGATGCTACCTTATAATATAGAACTACGGATGCCCCTAAAAAAACCATCAAAAAAGGTGGTTTTAATGTTGAAAAACCCTTTGATCATCTCAATATCGAAATGTTTGACTATGAAAAATAAAAAGATTTTAAGTCTCATAAATAGTACATTTTACAACATATTATGTACACCATCTATTTTCAAGATTTTCATATGTTTATAGATCTACTTGACCATTTTTGAAATTTAAAATTTTACAATTAGATATAAAAATAGATTATGAGATAATCCGAATAACATTTTACATCAAAATTATATACCAAGATAAAATTTGAAGGTGCACCTTACCTCTACACCTACAATGCATCCGTATGCAAAGTGCACCCTAAAAATATTTAACGATTTTTTAAAAAATTAATAATGAAAGTGTTATGCATCCATATAGCATCCAATCAGCCAAAATCTATTTAATAGGAAATACTTTTCTCGAAATGTATTTCTATAGAAATAGATTTCCTAAAGTGTTTTATGTTGGGTTTGGTAATAGCCAAATCATTATACCCATATTTTCTTCTAAGGGTATTATGATAAAAATAAAAATGGATTTTTTTGAGAAGCAAGAAAGTGTTCTCAACGGAGTCAAGCAATACATAGTACCCTATCCTTTTGAGGGTCACCCATTTGGGGTGCGAATGAGTCTCCAATATGGAGATGGGTCTCCAAGAGAGAGACAAAGTCTCTTGGTTGCTCTCGAGTTTATCTTTTCGATAACAGTATTGCAGTGAAAAAGAAGGTATTGATCGATAGTTGCTCGATCGGGATAGTGAGTTTAGAAGGAAAAATCGTTGATCATCTTTTACCGATATTTCGAGAGATGTTGCCTGCAGGGTGAACTATGTAAATCCTGTGTTGTTGTGGCGTGATTTTTTATGTTTGCTTTATTTCTTGCACTTGATTTATAATTGTATTAATCTATTTTGCATTTAACCTTGATGTACCCAATCTTGGGTGGGATTTTGGTATTTGGGATTCTCAGTTCTGCAAGCTAGGGATTTTGATAACCCTATATTTTACGGATCTGAATCGCCTGATTTGGATTGCGATCATTGGGGGGATTAAAAAAGAGAGCAAGGGTGATTTTCTTTAATCGCCTGGTTTGGTGAATGATTGGTTAGAATTGGAAATTACTTATTTTTTAAAAATAAGATAATTTTTCCGTTTATAATATTGATCTTTTCCCCTTTTTTTTGTCCGAGCTTCCTTTTTTTTATCCATTCTTTCGATTTTTTTCATATTTGCTCTCAAACGAAACCTATTGCGATCATTTTTTGGTGTTCTACCGGACATATAATTTTTCATGGATCAGACACCCTCATGATGAAATGAAAAGTTCAACATTGGGGGTTTTCTAAACCAGGGTTTGAATTTTTCAGATTTTGCATTCAGGGTGTGATTTAAATCAAATTTTTGATCTTATAAGTTAGTTCAATGATTTTAATCGTGTGAATCTGATTAAATACGAATCTAATTTAAATAAAATATTTTGGATCACCAATTTCTACTTTTTAAAACTCTGAATTTTTTATTTTTTTAGTGAAACCATTATTCGGACTTTATTAATGTATCATTTATATTGTTACTCGAAAGAAGAAAAACGAACAACAAAGAAAGACATCAAAACAAGCTAATCAAGGTCTCCTCACAAGAAAGACACTATCTTGCCAATTCATTAGCTTCCCTGTTAGTTGCTGTATAAACATACTCAAAAGTGCAAGTTATGTTATATGCTCCAACAGAACAGTACTTTTTGTTCCCATGCCTCTTTTTTTTTTTGTTTTTGGACAAAGGCAAGCAATTTTATTAATAAAAGGAATTACATGAGATTACAAAAGAAAAGATGGCTTAAATAATTCTTAAACCTTCCATAATTGAAATCATTTCAGCCTCATTTGCTGTCTTATTACCACACGAGCTAGAATATGACAACAAAGTATTCCTTGTATTATCTTTAAGCAAACCTCCAAAATTAATATGATATAATTACTGGATGAGCTACCATCAAAATTTATTTAATAACGCCCTACGGGGTGGTGTCCAAATAACAAACTCCTCAGCAATCCTTATAAAATAGAACGTAAGTAATCAAAGAATTAATAATTATTCTTTTCAGCCTATCTTCAAGAAAGGTATTACTTGTTGGAATAATGCTATCGATTGGCATTTGATACATTGCCATCGATAACATTGGTAAATTAGGTGAAGGTATGGAAAGAGAGGGATTTGAACCCTGGTTAATCAAAAACCTACAAAGCAGTTCCAATGCAACGCTTTGAACCACAAACCTAAGTAATCAAATAATTAATAATTCTTCTCTTCAACCTATCTTCATTCATAACATTTCCTTCAAAAACTCCTCTATTTCTAGCTTTCCATGATTTCAAAACTATGGCTGCTCTAAAACATCTCCACACAACCTTCAATAAAAGTGATAAATTTCAAATGATCCAAAAAATTAACTGTTGATCTAAGAAGGAATAATTGAGTGCCCATATTCTCAACCCACACCAATAAGTTCTTAGTACTGTAAAAATAAGTGATCTCATGTTTCCTCCTCCTTACAAAGTAAACACGCATTTACTATAATCTCTCATCTCTTCCGTAATGAATCAACCATCGATATTTTTGCTCGAAAGAAACTCTCCATGAGAAATCATTCACTCTATGAGGTATAGACCGTTTCCATAGTTCCGAGACCATCGATATATATCATCGAAAAGGAGAAGATGAATAAAATGACTTCATGGAACGGATACTGACACAGTTTGCTACAGAACTTCATCCTTTCTATGAGGGCAACAAAACCCTATCTAAATCCTGCATCAATTGAGAGCACTAGTTAATGAACGGATTCTTCCCCCTATTATATCAACAAAGGGTGAAAGCCCTTACCTTCCATCATACTGCCAACTTTGCTAAATTGATCTAATATTCTTGCAAAAATCTCTTAATCATTGGACCTTGAATGCACTTCATCCCAACCTTCTGTGACACTAAAATCAAACTTCATCCCTTACCCACAATAAATCTCATATTCCATTAAGAAAAGAGTATTACAAGTAACATTTGCCTATGTTGTTGACTGTCATGCGACAAATTCTTTACCACTGCTTGTTTAGCAAAGTTTTATCCATAAGCTTCAATTTTCTAATGCCAAGGTCACCTTCCTTCTTTGGAATACACACTCTATTCTTGGCCACCAAATCATACTTTCTTTTTTCCTTGTTATCACCCCTACATAATGTTCTCACCAACCTCTCTAACACACGTACAACTGATAAAGCCATTTTTTATTTAATCATTCTTTTGACCGATTTAGTCATTGTCCTGCCCTAATTAAAATGATTTATCGTTTGAAACTTGATCTAATTCTTTTTTCTTGATATTTTCATAATTTTTGCTAGATAGCCTCGGCGATCTAGATCAAATCACCAATATTACTTGAGTTTTTTTTATCATCATCATCATCATCATCATAGCATTTTCTCAATTAATTGAGGCCGCTACAAGAATCCTATCTGG